>NC_080540.1:35808060-36108060 GCF_028640845.1 Ahaetulla prasina | reverse complement strand
GAATGGCTAAAGAAAAGAAGAATTAGGAGCAACATGATAGCAGTGTTCCAGTATTTGAGGGGATGCCACAAAGAAGAGGGGGTCAAATTATTCTCCAGAGCACCAGAGGGCAGGAGAAGAAATAATGGTTGGAAACTAATGAATGAGAGAAGCAACCTGGAATTAAGGAGAAACTTCCTAACAGTGAGGACAGTTAACCAGGGGAACATCTTGCCTTCAGAAATCATGGGCGCTCCATCACTGGAGGTTTTTAAGAAGAGACTAGGCTGCAGTGGTGGGATTCAAAAATTTTTACTACTGGTTATGTGGGCGTGGCTTGGTGGGCATGGCAGGGGAAGGATACTGTAAAATCACCATTCCCACCCCTCTAAGGGAAGGTTACGGCAAAATCCCCATTTCCTCCCAATCAGCAGGGACTCAGAAGGCAGAGAATAGATGGGGATGGGGCCAGTCAGAGGTGGTATTTACTGGTTCTCCAAGCTACTCAAAATTTCCACTACAGGTTCTCCAGAACCGGTCAGAACCTGCTGAATACCACCTCTGCTAGACAGTTACTTGTCTGAAATGGCATAGGTTTTCTTGTTTGAGCAGGAGGCTGGACTAGAAGACCTCCAAGGTCCCTTCCAGCTCTATTCTATTCTAATTGACATCATTGCAGTGCCTAATTCTGACACCATGGCCATTTATTCCAGATAATTAGCTAGTCCAGGGGTCTGCAAACTTGGCTCTTTTAAGACTTGTGGACTTTAACTCCCAGAGTTCCTCAGCCACCAAAGCTGGCTGAGGAACTCTGGGAGTTGAAGTCCACAAGTCTTAAGAGAGCCAAGTTTGCAGACCCCTGGACTAGTCAATGCACCCATTTTTACTATAGAAGGAGTCCTTGATTTATGACCACAATTGAGCCCAAAATTTATGTTGCTAAATGAGACAGTTGTTAAGAGACTTTTGTTCTATTTTACAACCTTTCTTGCCCCAATTGTTAAATGAACCACTCTAGTTGTTAAGAGTCACATGGTTGACTGGCTTCTGCATTGAGTTTGCTTGTCAGAAAATCACAAAAGGAGGTCACATAACCCTTCACATGAGTCAGTGGCCAAATGTCTGAATTTTGATCCTGTGACCATGGGGATGCTGCAACGGTTGAAAGTGTGAAAAATGGTCATAAGTGAAAATGGGAAATGGGCCCAAACTTCTGGTAGGCCCATTTTTCACCCTCCCTGAGCCTCCGTGTGCGTCCTGCACTTACCTTCATCCAAAACGGGTCACGTGGGGACTCCTGGGCGGGTCAGGGTGGGGTGGGCAGGGCCAGCCAGGATTTGGGGGTTCTCCAAATTGCACAGAATCTTAGCTAGAAGTTCTCCTGAACCCCTGCAAACCCCCAGCAGCCCACCCCTGCATAAGTCCCTTTTTTCAGTGTCATTGTAAGTTTTAACTATCACTAAATGAATTGTTGTAACTCAAGGATTACCAGTATTTCTGCACAGGTTGCAATAACATGAATGAAACTAGTGACAAGGAACACTTTTTAGTATTTCAAATAATTTTTCCCAACTTTTCCTTGAGGTGTTAGAAAACAGAGAACCTCCAACATGCAAAGTATCTGCTGAAGTCATTTACCACAGCTTGACTCATACAAAGAACCAAAATTTGAATGAAGGAATGACAAATGAGGAGAATGCCTTCCAAGTAAACATAATTATCAGGAATATCCAGATATATGACACATTCGAAGATGCAGCTTCCTAAAAACGTATGTTCTACAAACAGAATGACAAAATTCTTTTTTAAAAAATTCTTACCATTTTGGAAAGAGAGACCAATTGTTTGAGCTCAGGGAATATGTTTATTCTGGTACTCCCGGGCAGAGGAAGACTGAAATCTCTGAAGTGTGAAATAAGATTTTAGTAACTAAGAATTTGGCTCTTCCCAAATTTTCTTCAATACTACCACAAATAGCTCCGTCTCATGGCTTTTGCATATTAATTCTTCAGTCTTTGGTAGTAAACTAGATGAATAAGGAGGATAGTTGCTGAAAAAATAAAGAAAATTTAATAATGGCAGACTTCAACTCTCCAGCCCCAGACAGAGTGAATGTCCTTCATTGGGGTGAATGCCCTTATTTATCACAGAAGGCAGCTTGCTACATAGCTAAGCAGGATGGATTCTTTATGAAAACACTACGGAAACACTTTTTTATGCATATTCCTGATGCAATAGAGAGGGACGGAGGGAGACACACACACACATCTGCTTCTCTTGCATATTCCACTGGAAACATGTCATTATCATCATTTTAGCCATTGTCTGTCCACTGCAGGATGAAGGCCTCTTCCACATGTTTCCAACCAATATGGTCCTGAGCCAAAAACATTTATGCATGTGGATATGCTGAGAAAAGGCAAATGGAAGAATAAACATTGGCATTACTTTAAGATAAAAAGAAAAGAAAAAGATGGAAAGATACAAAACATCTCCCTCTTCCTCTTTCAATAAAATATAGCATAACAGAGGGAAAGCCATTTTCATTTTGTTTTTAATTATTTCTATGCCGCCCATCTCACAGAAATGTGACTCCTTACATTTGTGTGTTTGGGGAGTGCAGATGATCATTCCTTCAAAACAAAACATTGGGACCCCTTTGGGACTCAGAAACACTTTTGGAAAGTTAAAAGTTGGCACCATTTAGGTCTCCACATCCCTCCTAATTTTAAACTTCTTTCAAAGAACAACAATTTGACGATTTGTGCTTCATGAGTCAAGTGGTTCAGTGCTGAGACATGGTTCCAGAGACAGGCTTTCCCAATACACATTCTTCTTGCAGAAATCGCTGCTTGCGCCATGTTTTTAAAATGGCATAAATGCATCGAACTAAAATGTTGCCTATAATGAGGCCTAAATATCAAAATAGAAGCAGACCCTGAATAATGGTTACGGGGATTGGGTATATCTAGTTTAATGAAAAGAAGGACTAGGGGTGACATGACAGCAGTGTTCCAATAGTTGAGGGGCTACCACAAGAAAGAGGGGGTTAACCTGTTCTCCAAAGCACTGAAGGCAGGACAAGAAGCAATGGATGGAAAGTAATCTCTCTCTCTCTCCTCCCCCCCCCCCCCGTGTGAGAGAGTATGTGTGTGTGTGAGGGAAGGAGGGATTTGCATGCCTCTCTGGGCCCTGCTGTGTCCCAGACAAACTGCATCATTAGCTAAACTAAATGAAGCAATTGGAACGGGTGGCCGCTGGGACCTTATTATATCAGAAAACAAATGGAAAACATTATTAATAGGTTTCTCCCAAAACTTACTTCGATTGTGCTGACAATTGGATAATTTTGAAGCAAAATATTTCTTTTTCTTGTGTGGGATTCCTGTTGTCTAGATCTGTGATTTTTGCATAAATAGGGTTTGGTTTGGTTTTGTTTTTTTACCGCTACAAAATTCTCCAGTGTTTTCATGGGCTAGTGAACACATTAGAATTTGAGAACATCTCAAGGACACTCTTGAGAGAATGGTTGCTGGCATTTGGTATTGCCTTTTACAAAATAGCTCTATGTTGGACTGAACATCACAGAAAGCAAGGATTAACTGTTCAAATAAATAACATTAAATTAAAAATAATACTTTTGTACTATTGTTCTTTCTTCCCTTATGGTTGCAGGAAGTGGGTATGTGTAGGCTAACAAAGAGAAGGACTAGGGGTGACATGGTAGCAGTCTTCCAATATTTGCGGGGCTGCCACAGAGAAGAGAGGTTTGACCTGTTCTACAAAACACCTGAAGGCAGGACATGAAATAATGGATAAAAGCTTATCAAAGAGAGATCCAACCTAGAATTAAAGCAAAATTTCTTGTCCGTAAGAGCAATTAATTAGCGGAACGGCTTGCCTTCAGAAGTTATGGGTGCTCCATTATTGGAGGTTTTTAAGAAGAACTGGAATGGTATAGGATCTACTACTCAAGCAAGGGTTGAGCTGCAGCTGAATGGAGTCTTTCCCTCAATTCCCCTCATGGAGTCTTTCCCTCAATTCCTCTCATTCAGGTCTAGCACCTTAAGTACTACACTACATTTTTTTTTTGTTTACATTTATACCCCGCCCTTCTCCGAAGACTCAGGGCGGCTTACAGTGTATAAGGCAATAGTCTCATTCTATTTGTATATTTTTACAAAGTCAACTTATTGCCCCCCCAACAATCTGGGTCCTCATTTTACCTACCTTATAAAGGATGGAAGGCTGAGTCAACCTTGGGCCGGGCTTGAACCTGCAGTAATTGCAGGCTGCTGTGTTCTTAATAACAGGCCTTACCAGCCTGAGCTATCCGGCCCCTTTTTTCAGGAAGGATAAGACTATAATGAGATTATTCAAGTGAACTGTTTTCCATAAAATAATTTGTTTTTAATCCATGCTATTTCAAGTGGTGAAGATGATTTATAGCTTCACTTTTTATAATTTGGCAATATTTGGCCATTATATAGTAAAGACTTTACCAATATTAATCATCTCTTTTTCAACTGATAGATTGATTAATTGGTCAATTAATTTTTGCATTTGTATTACCAAAGCTTGAATAAACAAAATATAGGATAAATTACAATTCAACCACAAACATCCTTGTTTCTTTTCTTTTTGCGCCGTTTTGTTTTGTTTTACTTTTTTATTTTTTTAACAAAAAAGAACAAACAAAAACAACAATACATAACATACATTGACATAAAACATATATTCCTTCTTTATATCAGCTTCGTATCCTTATTCTTCTCATATTTACATCCTTATTCCCCCTCTCGTTTCATTTAATTATACTTTTCTTTTTTTCCCCATTCTCTCTTGTTTCTATATATCTTCTATCCTATCTATCTTTCTAACTATTCATTTTCTTTCATACATTGCCATTTTATATACATGTAAATATAAGCTTTTCATCTTTTTCATCATTTACTATTTCTAGTCTCTAGCCAATTATACAATTTGTTCCATACTATATAATATTCTGACTCTTCTTTTTCTTTTAATTTCCTTTAATTTCCTTCGTTAATTTGTCCATCTCAGAAAAGTCTTTTTTTGTTGTTATAGAATTTTATAGAATAGAATAGAATAGAATAGAATTTTATTGGCCAAGTGTGATTGGACACACAAGGAATTTGTCATGGTGCATATGCTCTCAGTGTACATAAAAGAAAAGATACGTTCATCAAGGTACAACATTTACAACACAATTGATGATCAATATATCAATATAAATCATAAGGATTGCCAGCAACAAGTTATAGTAATACAGTCATAAGTGGAAAGAGATTGGTGATGGGAACTATGAAATGATTAATAGTAGTGCAGATTCAGTAAATAGTCTGACAGTGTTGAGGGAATTATTTGTTTAGCAGAGTGATGGCCTTCGGGAAAAAACTGTTCTTGTGTCTAGTTGTTCTGGTGTGCAGTGCTCTATAGCGTCGTTTTGAGGGTAGGAGTTGAAACAGTTTATGTCCAGGATGCGAGGGATCTGCAAATATTTTCACGGCCCTCTTCATGATTCGTGCAGTAATCAATTTAGAATAAAAGCATTTTAAAATAATTTCTACCTTCCTGACATGTTTTTCTTGATATCTGAGAGTATATCATTGTTGTTTCATTATACAGGTAGTCTTCAACTTATGGTCGCAATTGGGACCGGATTTCCAGTCATAAGTCATTACAGTTGCAAGTTGAATGATCCACATAAGCTGATCCAATTTTATGACATTTTTTGTTGAGGTGGTTAAGCAAGTCATTTTGGTCGTTAAGTGAAACTGCAGTTATTACGAAAACACCACAGTCTTAAGCCCAAACACATTCTTCCGAATGAGCGTTTCTGGCCCAAAAATAAATAAATCACAAATTCTGGTCACAAGACGATGGGACATTGTAAGTTGTTGTAAAGGCAAACCAGTTGCCAGGTAACTGATGAAATTCAGTCACCTGACCACAGGGGTGGCCATGCCAGAGGATGTTCTCAGCCCATCATAATTTCAAATGAGCCATTAAGTGTATGATTTTTATTATTATTACTGTTAAAAAATAAAGAGGAAAACGATAATTCAAAACTCTAGCTATGAACAATGTTAGCATCAGTTGTTAAAATAGCCGCTTTCCTGTTAAGCAAATCATTATATCTATCCATTAGTCCAATTAAAGCCTGAGCCTTAATCACATGCAGTATGAATAGTCTAATTTTCCATTTGCAAGATTGTCATCATTCTTACTAAAAGTAGGGACAGCTTTTGTCTGAAAGATTGGGATTAATTTCCCTTTCAAAGTCTGAGTGCTAATATTTACCTTCAATCATATCAAGGAAAGATTGTCAAAGGGAAGGTACACAGCTATAACTTTAAAAAGTGCACAGAGAACAAAACTTGCTGAAGTTTTAAGCAATTATGAATGCCTGTGGGGGTTTTTTTTCCTCCTGACCTTTCTTCCCTTCTTTCGTTTTAATCCTGGGGAAAAAATTTTTTTTCCATTAGTCTAAATCCTGAGTCAAAATGGAACTGTGGCAATGCTCCAAGGAGGTACCCTTAATGTTATGCTATAGTGTATTTCTAATTGAGCCTTTCAGATGGGGATATGTAATCCTGGATTACATGATGACATTAATGCGTCTCATCCAGCTTTCTTTTTAAGGCAGACATTTGCCAATAATTAAAGATGATGCCCTTGAAACTAGAAGGACAGTATCCCTGTAGGCCATGAAGCATGGCTAAGAAACTATCCCACTGACAGAATCTGTCCTCCTCCTTTTCCTCCTTCTCCTTCTTTTTTCCTCCTGCTCCTGTTTCTCCTCTTCCTCCTCCACCTTTTTCTTCTTCCTCTTTCTCCTCCTCCTTCTCCCTTGGAAAACATTTAAAATATAGATAATATGTCTGACATATTACTCTGGCATTTTACTCTCACTGCCAGGACTTGTCATCCACAACTTGACTGTGCCTTAAATGCTAACTATACTACTGCAATTACAAATATGTGAGGTTCTAATTGTATATGGCTGCTTCTTCTTCTTCTTCTTCTTCTTCTTCTTCTTCTTCTTCTTCTTCTTCTTCTTCTTCTTCTTCTTCTTCTTCTTCTTCTTCTTCTTCTTCTCCTTCTCCTTCTCCTCCTCCTCCTCCTCCTCCTCCTCCTCCTCCTCCTCCTCCTCCTCCTCCTCCTCCTCCTCCTCCTCCTCCCTTGGAAAAGGTTTAAACTATAGGTACTCCTGTAAGGAAAACCAACATGTAATGTTCAAGCAGAATTCCAAATATAGTCAGGAAACACCAAATATAGCTGCTAATTATTTGCAGGGCATGCCCTTAACCTCAATTAATACCTTCACTACATTACGAAAGCGAGAAAAAAATTGTAACCACAGAATTTTGCATAACTTTGGCTACTGAAAATACATGGATTGTAGGAGAAGACTTTTAATATCATCGGGGGCAAAAAGTCAAGATGCCAGCTACAACTTAATCCACAAAAAAGGCAGAGCTTAAATCAGGCTTTATAGATTCCCATCTTGACACTTTTTTAAAAAGTGGTTATTAAATCCTTACAAATTTAATAATTCTAAATGCTGAATTATTCCTTATGCTGGAAAGATGTTTAAAAATAATCATGCGGGTGGAGCAGGAGCTAAATTCACCAAGATATTTTTCTCCATGTTGATACAGACACTTGTTTTTAGAGGAAAACATTTTCTGGGCAACTGATCAGTTTGCAGGTTCAGCAATAGCTACAGTATATGGATAAATTGTGTGGCCTAATCCATAATTGCAAACCCAACATTTCTACCAAGTCAAATTGGGAACTGAAAGCAATGCTAGGCTACACTTGCAACTTTCCAAAATGTACTGCATGCTGCAAGCATTTACTGGATAGAACAATTTGTCTCTGGAGATGGATAAAATACAGCATGGCATTTACAACAAACCCAAGCTACAGTATCTTTTAAAAATGCATTATAGAGAACTGTCATCAGAGGAAGCACTATTTCAGACAAAATATCTGATGACTGGATTTCCCCCTCCCCCTGAAGCTAGAAGAGATCATAAAGAGATCCATGATTTGGAAAGTTCATAAAAGGAATTATGAATCGATTCATAGTTAATGGAGATCTTCAGTGAAGAGAGGCTGAGAATTAGATAACGTTCTACTTTTAGATCTCAGTTATATAACTCCAATGTAATCCTGACTGACCATGGAATCATAGAATGTAGAGGTCATCTAATCCAACCATCTGTTTAGTGCAGAATCCACTAAAGTACCGCGTTTCTTCAAAAACATGACCCACCCCAATAATAAACCCAACCCAAATTTTTTACTCCTACCCCAAAAATAAGCCCGGGGGGGATGGGCATGGCTAGACGAGTGGCCGCGGGGGCTTGGGGGGGCAATCATCTGGCTGCAGCTGCAGCCCGCTGGTCCCTTGGGGCAGCGCAAATACTGCTTTTTCCCTTCTCTTTCTGGGTGCAGCACTTCTGCTTGTTAGGCTACTTCCCTAAAGCCGGCAGCTCTGCTGCTGGCTGCTGGCTGCTTTGCTTTTTTTTTTTTTTTTTGGGAGGTGAACGGGAGGCTTTTTGGCGAACGGGAGGAAAATGGGGAGGGGTGGTGGTTCCTGCCTGTTATCATGCCTGTCATCCATTCCTCAAGCTCAGCACAGACTGAGGGAAGGATGACAGGCAGGAAAATCCCCCTCCCCATTTTCCTCCCGTTCACCAAAAAGCCTCCATTCAGAATGCTGAAGGTTCGGAATGGAGGCAACGGTGCATCCACAGTGCATCCAGATCACCGAGTCTGGCCTGCTGCACCTCAAAAAAAGTAAGACCGCTTTGAAAATAAGCTCAAGCGCTTATTTTCAAGTCTAAAAGAAAATAAGACTCAGTCTTATTTTCTGAAAAACATGGTATCTCTTAAAAGATGACTATCTAGCTTCTGTTTAAAAACCTCTAATAAAGGAAAACAGACCAAGACAATAACAGGTTCCACTGGTTGACAGCGGATGTCAACCAGTCTGTTGATGTTGGATGTTCCGCCTCCTCTACAACAGTCGTGAGGACTTTTTCAGCCACTGTAAAGAACAGCCAGACAGAAGACTGCCATGTCCATGAACACCAACTAGCAATCTGAAGACACAATGAAAACTCCTTAAACCCACAACATCAAATTCCTCCCCACCCCCAAAAACATAGTAGGGAATTCTTGGAAGCTTGACATTCAGACAAATCAGCTAGCAATAGAGATAAATAATATTTATAGACCATACAAAAGAAACAGTAAAAATGCTAAGAAAAAAAGCAAAAAGACCAGAACATAACTTCTCCAGCAATCAATAACCAGATAAGCAGGGCTTAACGTTAGGCAAACAATCAAGCAGAAAACAATGCTCTAATCAAGGGACTTGATTATAGAAAATCATACCCTCACTCCACACTGGGCAGGGTAAGCTACTACATAATAAATGAATAGGGAGCAAGGTACCATCAAAGATTTTTCTGAGGAAACCATGTTACGATATTCCCCTAAATTTAGTAACTCTGTCAAAGAAAGAGATCAATTTAGCTTTCTTGTGGACAAATTGAAGCTGGCTCCACTTAATGTCAGTATGCTTATCCCAGGATTCACAAACTTGTTGCAAAAATAAGATGCCGTAGTAATGTATGCTGCACTGAATGACTCGGAGGAAATGGATAATGCAAATCTAGCCAATAATGAGCAATGTGTTGTGATTATTATCAACTGTTCTTGTTTTAACATAATAAGTTAGGGAATATAACTCACTAGAAAAATATGTCAAGTACAATGCAAAGTATTCCTCATCACCATATGGGATTTATAGTCTGATTCAACTTTTATGATTTTTCTATGTCACAGTCAAAGGCAGACACTTCCAGAATTAGGTTACTTCAGTATATACAGTAGTAATATACCTGGTGGAGCATTGTGATCTAATTTTCATGCCAAAAAACCCCCAAACAAACAAGAAACTTGCCTCATTCCCTCAAATTAATGTGGAGAACACAATAAATTTTTTTAGCAATGACAGGTGTTAAACTATCTGAATCACTGGATTGCGTCACTACAGAAATTCTTGCTGATTTCACTTCCAGCATTTTGGAGAGCTGGATATAACCATAACCATTCCTTAAAAAGAAAGGAATTGTTTTTGTTCAGTCACTAAGTCATGTCCGACCTCTTCATGACCCATGGACCACAGCATGCCATCCGCCCCCGCCCCCCATCCTCCACTCCTCCTGAAGTTTGCCCAATTCATGTTCATTGGGTCAATGACACTATCTATAAACCATCTCATCCTCTGCCTTCCCCTTCTCCTTTTGCCTTCAATCTTTCCCAACATCAGGGTCCTTTCCAATGAGCCCTCTCTTCTCCTTAGGTAGAAGCTGAAGCTAAAATATTTGAGCTTCAACTTCAGTATCTGTCCTTCCAAAGAACAGTCAGGGTTGATTTCCTTTAGGATTGACTGATATGATCTCCCTGCAGTCTTCTCCAACACCACAATTAGTTCTTTGGTGCTTGGTTTTCCTTATGGTCCAAATCTCACAGCTATAAATTACTGCTAGGAAAAAAGTATATATGTCTAACTTCTGAATCAACCAAAATAATCACCTATTTTCCCCCCTCTCCTTTAAATCCGTTCTGTCTCTGTTGCTTATATGGTTAGAAGAGATAAGTTGTTTTGAAGACTGGAAAGGGAGATTGTGAATGAAATGAAATCATATGGGACGTTTTCTACCACTAGAGTTTGAGTGATGATTAAGGAAGGAGCCAGTAATGCTTGGGTCAGAAATGATAGTTATGCAGAGATATAACTCAACTCAAGTGATGCCTTCAAGGTGCTTTCCCAGGACCTGCATTCAATGCAGGTCTGAAACCAGTTTCTGAAACTGAGTGGTTGTATTTTTAAAAGTAAAGGTTCCCCCCACATGCGTGCTAGTCGTTTCCAGCTCTAGGGGCAGTGCTCATCTCCGTTTCTAAGCTGAAGAGCCAGCACTGTCCGAGACATCTGTGTGGTCATGTGGCTGGCATGACTAAATGCCAAAGGCATACAGAGCACTGTTACCTTCCCACCAAAGTGGTCCCTATTTTTCTACTTACATTTTTATATGCTTTTGAACTGATAGGTTGGCAGAAGCTGGGACAAGTAATGGGAGCTCACTCTGTTACGTGGCACTAGATGATTTGAACTGCTGAACTGCCGACCTTCTGATCAACAAACTCAACATCTTAGCCACTGAGCTACCGCGTCCCTGGTTGCAGTTTTAGGGAGCCCCCATATCTTATGATCTTCCATCATTGACTCTGAAACTTCACCCAAACTATGTTTTGGAGTCTACTACGACATCCAGCCAAGGAGATACGTTGTGTAGCATAATTTTGAATTACTGGCAAGTTCTGCTGGGGGAAGCATGAAAGTCTCCTGATTTTTATTGAAACCAGAGTTCTTCTAGATCAATCTAAATATTTTAATTTTAAATAGAGCAATACATACAATGCATAGTGCATTGAGAAGAAATGCAAACCACATGCTCCTGTGTTGAGCTTGAGGTAGAAAGATATCTAATATGCAGGATTTAGGTTGCAATATATGATGATGTTTTTCAGTTTTCAAATGTATGAGCCTGGCTGGGATAGCCCTAACCCAAATCCCGATAAAAAGGCTTAAGTCTGGAAGAATAAATCATCTACAACAGGGGTGTCAAACTCAATTTCATTGAGGGCCGCATCAGGGTTGTGTTTGACCTCAGGGGGCTGAGGTGGGGGTGGCTAGCTTGACGTCACTCATGTTGGGGGCGCCTGTGGTGGCCAAACATTCTGCAAGCAAAAACAGCCTCCCGAGCTCCGTTTTTGGCTGTGACGGCCTCCTATAACCCTCTGCCAGTGAAAATGGAGCTTAGGAGGTCCACCCTCAGCCCTCACATTCTTCATTTTTGGCTGCAATGGCCTCCTGCAACCCTCTGCCAGTGAAACAGAGCTCGAGAGGGCCACAGGCAGCCCTTGCGAGCTCCGTTTTCACTGGCAGAGGCACCATGGGCCGTTTCTTCGCTGTTTCCAGGGCAGCTCCACGGGCCAGATCTAAGCACCCCATGGGCTGGATCCGGCCCCCGGGCCTTGAGTTTGACACCCCTGATCTACAACATCAAGCAAGCAGTCTTTCTAACATGTATGAAATGCAATTTTCTTTTCTCTCCATTGGTGTTGCAGTGATGGAGGAGGATCATTTGGATACTATTAAAGGTAGTCCTTAACTTACAACCATTCATTTAGTGACCATTCAAAGTTACGGCAGTGCTGAAATGGTCACAACAGATCATTTTGCACACTTATGACCATTGCAGCTTCCCCATAGTCACATGATCAAAATTTGGACGCTTGGCAATTGGCATTTATTTATGGACCTTGAGGTCCAGGCAGTAGAAGACCATCATGGCTTCAAAATCTAAGGGACTGGTTTGGATAAAACTCAACAGCACTTTTTCGTGCAGCTGTTGATAAAAATAGGATCAGCAACATGATTGCCAATGTCCAATGATGGATATGGCACAAGAAGGAAAAGGAAAATGTATTTATGGCAGTTGCATTGTTCTGGATTACGTGATCATCTTTTGTAACCTTGCCAATTGGCTTTTGACAAGCAAAGTCAATGGGGGGAGCCAGATTCGTTTAACGACCTCATGATTCACTTAACAATAGCAGTGATTCACTTAACAACTATGGCACAAAATGAGGCACCACTCTCCTAACAACTGCCTTGCTTTGCAACAAAAAAAATTGGTCTCAGTTGTGGTTATAAGTTGAGGGCTATCTATACAACCTTCTTGGACCCTCCCCAAATCTATCTTTGTGAGAAATGCCAGAGTGGAATTAGGTGCCTTGTCTCTTTCCCACAAAAGAGGGGAGCAAGCAAAGATGGTCTGGCAGCCAGAGGTCCAAAATGGGTTCATGATCCCATTGAAAGATGTCCCCCGGAAAACAAAGACTGGAAGAGAAAATTACTGACAGCAAAAGTTGGGGTGGGGGGACTTCTTCAGTACTTGACAGCTGGTGGAGAAACTTCGAGCATAACAGGGGTGGGTTTCATCAGGTTCTGACCAGTTTTGGAGAACCGGTAGTGGAAATTCTGAGTAGTCCGGAGTACCAGTAATAAAAATTCTGACTGGCCCTGCCCTCATCTATTCTCTGCCTCCCAAGTCCCAGCTGATCAGAAGGAAATGGGGATTTTGCAGTAACTTTCCACTGCCACGCCCACCAAGCCATCCCCGCCAAGCCATGCCACGCCCACCAAGACACGCCCACAGAACCAGTAGTAAAAAAATTTGAAACCCACCACTGGAGCATAGGGAAAGGAAACCTGGCTCTATTTTATCTCAATTCATCTTCTTATTATTGCAGATACACAATAATAAATATTTGAGTTTTGGGAAGAAACACATGCTGCTTTTTCTCACCACTGCTGTAATTATCTTGCCCACCGCCACGATGTAATAGAATGTGATATAGACCATAATTATCTGTACAGTGTGAGATCCCAAAATAAACACCAGGCAAGTTCTCAGAGAAAGTTTACACTCTTTTAAAACCACCCATGTAAACACTGCGGTTAGGCAATGCTTTTAAGTAGTAATGTCTTAGCAGTCCATTTTGCTAACTATTTGTTTGTACAGGCTAAAATACCAGACAACTTCTGTTTGGTATTTTAGACTAGATCAGCAGAGTCTGCCTTCAGAATATATTAATGTAACTGGTGTATATGTGCATGCATGTATACAATACACACATATCTATAACAAAATTCTCTTTTGAATCAAGCATAAAGGGATGAAAAGGAGAAAAAGAAAATTAACCCCAAAATTAAAAGATACGAGATTAAATATATATATAACTAAAGCTAATATATGCTGATATGCACCAAGAAAAATTCCTTGTGTTTCCAATCACACTTGGCCAATAAAATTCTATTCTATTCTATTCTATTCTATTCTATTCTATTCTATTCTATTCTATTCTATTCTATATTTCTCTTTTGTCTTCGAAGTAATCTTTCATTCTCTCACAGTCACATACTGATGTATATATTGCCTTTTTGTTATTTAAACATTGTTCAATTTCATTTGGCTTTCTGTTTAAACCATAATAATTCAGTTTATTCTTGACCCTATATTTATTTATGTATGATACAGGGACTCTGGGTGGCTTACAATATGCTAAAAAGTAGGGGGGGGGAGTACTACAATACAATTAAAATTAGAAGGATTAAATAGAGAAGCTAAAAATCAAGATGATGAGCAGGCTGGGAGAGGGAAACCTTCTCTACCCATTTATTTTAATTATAAACAAGCCATAACTGCCCTGTTCAGATGTAATATTTAACTATGCTTTATGAGAAGCTCCTACCTCACTGACTTAGTATTCCAGCCTTCCCACCATAGGCATGTCCCTTTCGGCACAAAACCTTCAGGGATAGGATAAGTGAATTTAGTGTAATACAATACATTCTTCTTTTTTCCAAAAACACTCCCTAGGCACTGCTATTTTCATTTATTTGTTTATTTTATTTAAAGAACTGGTCTGTTTGCCTTGCTCACCCGTGATTCAAGGCAGCTCACAAGCCCTAGGCAGCTCTTTTTAATAAAAAGAACAAGATAAAAAGAGAACAAAATCTTTCCACCAGGGACCAGACCAACCATGCTATTGATCCCTGACTCAACTTCCATCCTGGTCCAGTTCTGGAGTTCTGAGCCTTCCAGAAGCCTAAGCATTAGCCCTCGTGGATTCATTAATCTCCTGTGGGAGGTTTTTCCACAGGCCTGGGACAGGTAACAAGAAGGTGCACCTCCAAGATTTCATAAAATCATAGGAAATGACCGAGGCTTCTCCATCTAATCAATCTCTCTCTCTCTTTCTTTCTTTTTCTTTCTTTCTTTCTTTCTTTTTTCTTTCTTTCTTCTTTCTTTCCTTCCTTTCTTTCTTTTCTTTCTTTTTTCCTTCCTTCCTTCCTCCCTCCCTCCAATTTATTGGCAGCCATTTTAACACAGGGTAGTTTTAGGCAGCTTACAATATTTTAAAACGTGAAACTATATAAATATAAAGGGGCCGGGATAACTCAGGCAGTAGAGAAGCCTGTTATTAGAACACAGAGCCTGCAATTACTGCAGGTTCGAGCCCGGCCCAAGGTTGACTCAGCCTTCCACCCTTTATAAGGTAGGTAAAATGAGGACCCAGATTGTTGGGGGGGCAATAAGTTGACTTTGTAAAAAAATATATACAAATAGAATGAGACTATTGCCTTATACATTGTAAGCTGCCCTGAGTCTTCGGAGAAGGGCGGGGTATAAATGTAAACAAAAACAAAACAAAAAACAAAATAAAATACTATGAAAGTATAAAAATAGAAAATACAAAAGCTAAAAGATGGATATGGGGGGAGTAGGATGAGCAGGGGAGGTGGGATCTGATATTAACTCACCCTCAACAAGAAACCCCTCCTTTGGAGCACCAAAAGAGCTGGCAGAGCCAGGTCTTTAAGCTCTTACGGAAGGTCAGGAGGGGCAGAGCAGACCTCATGGGGTGGGGGGGGGCGCAAGATGTTCCAAACGGCAGGCACAATGAATCTTCTCCTGGATCCCACCAGCTGGAATACCCTGGGTGTTGGAGTCGGCAGCATGCCTCCTCTGCCAGCACAGGTGGAATGGGCCAATCCCAGTGGGTTGGGCAGATATTTCTGGGATCCTTTAAATACCAGGGGACTTTAGAAGTGATAACCAGCCCTTTGAATTGTAGCTGGGATGCAATGGGGAGTCAATGCAGTTCAGCCAAAGTGGTGTAACATGGATCTGGATATACAGTACCACTGCATTCCAGATCAGTTGCAGCTAGCTTCCTGATGGTCTGGAATAAACACATTGTCAACGCTGAAGCTGGCCTGACTGATAAGTAAATGTATGCCTAAACTATACGGTATATTTGAACACAGTTATTTTCCTAAAGAAATTCTCCATTATGTCTCTTGTCATTCTTTAATGGGTACCCAAATAGCACAAATGTTTTTTTTGCACTCCAATCTTTTTCCCATTCATTTATTCACAACACATATTAGTAAAATTTCCTCAAGATTGCATTTATTCAGAACATTTTTTTTTCAGAACTGGGAAGTGGATCTGCCATTATCCTAATTCACTGAAATATAACTTGCCACTACACAGTATCATCCATCTATGGATTTTTAAATTCAAACATAAACATCTAGATGACATCAAAGGTAGACAGTCAGTCAGTCAGACAGACAGACAGACAGACATCCCTTTTAATTTATAATTAAATATATGCATTCACTTCCATGCAAATATCTTTCATTATTCTGGGCTTTGATTATGTAAATATTATATTATATAAAATGCTCACAGTAAGCTGGAGCTGAGTGTTGATTAAATCTGTGGAGATAAATAAACAGATAAAATAGCATGATTGCATGTATTCTATTGTGTTTTCTCTCTTACTCTCACAAATGCACAAGATATCTATTTTTCCTTTCTTTCATTTCATTCATGGTGTTTACCATCTCACAATCTTCCATATGTCCAGATTATCATCATGATATTGACTTCTATCTATTGACTTCTACAGCCCAACATGACATAGAATCATAGAACTGGAAAGGTCATTAGAGGTCATCTGTTCCAACCCGCTGTTCAGTACCTATTCCATGAGAGCCTCCCTGTCTAATGACCCTCCAGGCTCTGTCTGAAGACCTTTAGCAAAAGATAAACCCACCACATCCAAGGCAGGTTCTACTGTCAGGAAATTTCTCTTGTGATGTCTTGCTTGAACCTGGACCAACAGAGAACACTTCTTTATTTTATTTATTTATTTTGTCACAACATCATACAAAAAGATTATATAGTATATACACATATAAACATATATAGGAAGAAGAAAAGAAAAACAATAGGACAGGAACGGTAGGCACGTTTGTGCGCTTATGCATATATGGTCCTCTTAGGAATGGGGTGAGGTCAATAGTAGAAAGTTTTTGGTTAAAGCTTTTAGGATTATGGGAAGAGACCACAGAGTCAGGTAAAGTATTCCAAGCACTGATGATTCTGTTGCAGAAGTCATATTTTCTGCAATCTAGATTAAAGCGGTTTACATTAAGTTTAAATCTATTGGTTGCCCTTGTATTATTGCAATTAAAGCTGAAGTAGTCTTTGACAGGAAGGACATTACAATAGATGATTCTTCTCTATGAAAACCCTTCAGATATTTGGAGATTGCTACATCTCCTCTCAGTCATTTTTTTTTAAGTAGGTAGGCTAAAAATATACAATCCTTCAGTTGTTCTTCAATAGGGTACCTAGACAGTTCACTACCTTGGTAATTCTCTTCTGCACCTGCTTCAGTTTATCATTGTCTTTTTTTAAAAAAAACTTCTTGTACACAATATTCCAAATGAGCAGAATCGAGTGGAACGATGACTTCCTGCAATCTGGACTCTGTGCTATGGTTAATGCATCCCAAGATAGCTTTTGCATTCTTAGCAGCTGCATCACACTGCTTAGCTCATAGTTCACAAGGACACCCAGATCCCTTCCGTGGATTCTGCTGCCAAGCTAGGCCTCCCCCATCCTGTTCTTGTGTCTTACATTTTTTTTCCAATCCTTGCATTTCTCCCCATCAAATCCCATCCTATTCACTTCCACCCACTGCTCAAGCCTATCTAGATCTTTTCAAACCTCCTCCCTTTTATTTAAAGTATTAACCTCTCCTCCCAGCTTTGTGACATGCAGAAACATTTGAAGTGTTCCCTCAACTGACTTAGCCAAGTCATTTTTAAAAAGCTGAATAGTCCAGAGCATAGGATGCAGTCCATCAAAATTTCCACATAATCTTTCTTTTAACAGGATAAATGCTTTCTAGGTAGCACTGTGGCACCTCTAGCATTCTTTTTTAAAGGCAAAGGAACGAAGTTCAAAAGTAATGTTAGTGTCAGGCCTGGAAGCCATCTTTTGCATTGGGCCTTCAGGCCTGCCACATTTACTGCTGTGGGAAACTGGGAGGGGGTTTGTGTGGAACAGGGGTGCTATATAGTCATAATAACTTTCCTTTCTCAGAGAGTCAAGGACATCTTGCCCTACACCTGGAAGGGTGTGGCTGGGAGGCATTTCCAGTTGGGATGGTGCTTTGATTGGACCATGTGATGGACATGTGGGTGCAGGGGAAGGGACTTGGACTTTCCTTTGGGAGGGGAAAACCTGGAAGCTTTCAGATTCGGGTATTCCCAGATGTGCCAATATGACATCTCTAATAAAATGGAACTTTAAGGAACTTCAAGCCTCAGAGTTTTCTTTCGATGGGGGTGTTACTTGTTAGTGACAAGTTAGTATTACTTCACAGAAAGAGTAGTCGAAGCTTGGAACCAACTTTCAGCAGAGGTAAGGAGTCAATCGTCAGCAACTGAGTTTAAACATGCTTGGAGTGAACACATGAGTATCATTCGACAAAAATGAAAAACGAAAAAAAAACCAAAATAATTAATAAAATAATTAATTAATTAAAAAGAAAAGAAAAACTCAAAGGGCAGACTTGATGGACCATTAGGTCCTTTTTCTGCAGTCAGTTTTCTATGTTTCTACATCAGAATATTACGAGTCAGTTTTAGCATGTTTTGGCTAGTATGCCACAAGTACAACCAAAGCCCAGTGTTGCCCCAAGCCTACTCTAACAGGTTGCGACACTAACCTCAGGAAGGAAGAGTCACAGCCAGGGTAACAGTCAGATAAGGGATATCTCAGCCCACAGGCAGGATTGGGGATGGAGAAAGCATCACAGAAAAAGCTCTCCCTAATTCTCCTGGAGATAAAGGCAATGGAGGAAGAAAATGGTTTCAGATTTGGAAGACTCTGCTACTGTAATCTTACAATAAGGATACTATCATTACCCATGGTTGGGTTTTATATCTGGACTACCTTGAAGGGCTGACATTTACTCATGCTATTCTACACACGGGAGGATCTCTATTGGAGAGATCTTCTTGCAAATTCCTGTACCTTTGTCTGCATCCCACCAACTAATAGGTACATGCAGCATACTGGCACATGCTCAGGATGCTTGTAAAGCAACTAATATTTATTTATTCACAATGTTCACAAAAGGTCACTTGCTAACAAAGTGCTCTGCTATCTCAGAAAGACATGCTTTAAAAATGTAATATTAGAATACCAAGCATTCAATCAGACAATACATTTGCACTTAACGTAGCCTGCATTATTGAACACTAACGGCTAGTTGTACAAGACTGTTGAAATAATATGACAGGTGAAATTAGACTCAAGCCTTAAAGATCAACTTTTAGAAGTGGGGGGGGGAGTATGGCTCCATATAATGGAGCAGCTAACTACTGTAATTTTAGACCCTGAACTTCAATGTTTGAACAAGAGATGGGAAGTCATTTTGGACAATCACATGTATTACAAATTGTCCTTGACTTATGACAACAATTAAGCCCCACATTGTTGTTGTTAAGTGAGCTTTGCCTCATTTTATGACCTTTCTTACCTCCTTTGTTAAGTGAGTCACTGCAGTTGATAAATTAGTAACACGGTTGTTAAGTCAACTGGCTTCCCCATTGATTTTGCTGATTGAAAGGTTGCAAAAGATGATCACATGACCTGGGGACACAACAACGGTCATAAGTATGAACTAGTTGTCAAACATCTGCATTTTGATCACATGATCATGGGACTGCTACCAAGGTCATAAGTGTGAAAAATGGTTATAAGTCACTTTTATCAGTGCCATTGTAACTTTGAATGGTCACTAAATGAACTGTTGTAAGTCGAGGACTACCTGTATTTTGGTAGAAAGTATTGTAATACTGTAATCATATTTTGTGCTAAAAAAAGAATGATACATTTTTCCCCCAAAATCATCTGGTATACTGTTAGCCCTGATGCTAACATGTTTTTAAAAATTGGAAAGATGCAGTAATAGGCTCTTACTAGCTTTTGGTGTTTCTGTGTGATGCACATATGAGCCTCTTTGCAGGTGGTCCTTGGCTTATAACTTCAACTGGGACCAGAATTTTCATCCTAAGCAAGGCAGTTGTTAAGTGAGTCGTACCTAATTTACAAATCTTTTTTGTCACAGTTGTTAAGTGGATCATTGCAGCTTTTAAGTGAATCATATGGCTGTTAAGTGAATCCAGCTTCTTCCATTGACTTTGCTTGTCAGAAATCAGCCAAGAAGATTGCAAACGGTGATCACATGATTTCCCCCCACCCCCAGGAATGGTGATCACATGACTCTGGGAAACCGCAACCATCATGATGCATACATGCCAGTAGCCAAATTCCCAAATTTTGATTACGTGACTATAGGGAATGCTGTAATGGTCATAAGAGAGAGGAACCGCCGTAAGCCACTTTTTTCAGTGCCTTTGTAACTTTGAATGGTTGCTAATGAATGGTTTCAAGTAACGAAGTACCTGTACTGATCTCCATTCACATCCATTCATTCACATCTCATTTTTGTGTGGTCAGTTTGGCTATATATAATCTATATATATAAAAGCCAAATCCACTCACTCATCACGAAATCTCCAGAACCGTAAAGCCTGCAAACTTAAATTTTGGCACATATGTTCCTCTTGGCTTCTAAGTGCTCACTAAGAAAGGTTTTTTGAAATGAACATCAGACCATTAGTATTTCATATACAGTATATTCATACAGCTGAAGACGTTGCTGTTTCGAAGAGCAGGACTAGCTTGAACGTAGTTTTAAATTGGGGGTTTTAAAGCAGGGGTTTAAATGAGTTTTAAATTTGTATTTAAAAGTTTTAAGGCATCAACTGAATTTAATTGTCTATTCTTTTTGCTGTTTTATATGTATTATATGTTTTCTGTTGTTTTATTGGCTGTGAACCGCCCTGAGTCCTTCGGGAGATGGGCGGTATACAAATATAATAAATAATAATAATAATAATATACAGTATATTCACATGCTCTGATGCTAAAGAGTTAGATGTTCTATTCCCACTCCCCACCTGAAAAGTTCCAACTGCCACTTGGCTTACCTTCCGTTGCCTCAGGTCAAACTGGCAGACGTCCCACTCCTTCACTCAGGGAAGGTCTGGGGCTCCTTTTGGTACTAAACATTGCTATCTCACCAAAAATGTCTACACCTTCCACCTATGGAACTGCTTCCGGACTCAAGGCGGCAGGAGAGATATTCCCTTATGAGTTTCAACCACCGACCACCACTGAGCCAATGGATTTTGAACTGAATTCCTCCTGCATAGTGTCTCAGCCCCAAGTCACTTCTTAAACTGCCCTCCTCAGTTCAGGTGAATCTGTTCCTTCTACTGTTAACACCAGTTAAAGGGAAAAAACTGTCTTTCTGCTGTGCAGAAGTACAGCGGATGCTTCCAAATGATGTCTTTTGGAGCCAGAGAGGTGAAGGAAGGAAATTTTATGTCAACATTCAAAGGGCAGGGGCAGGTCTACCACAGGATAGGGAGCATCATGGCGGGGCTTCAGCAACAGCCTTCATTTTTCCAGATATACTTTGTTAGTGATGATGACAATGAGAGTCTGTCAAGACCATAGGGATGCTACAATGGTCATAAGTGTGAAAAATGGTCATAAGTAGCGAAGCACGGATAACCAGCTAGTGTCATATAATTGAACTTATGAAGAGAAGGGAGAGGAATTAATCAGATGGCAAGAAAAAGTATAGAAAGAGCAAAGGGAGGAAATAGCTGGGGAGTGAAGCCTTTTGCTAGGAAAAGAAAAGGCCTGTAAGCAGTCAGACTCTATCTCTATCTCTATCTATCCCCCCTGCCCCGCTAATAAACCAAGTTGGAGATAAGCCAGTTCATAAAGAATAAACCACTTATGCACTCTCATATGCGCCTATCTACTGGTCATCTCGATTTCGAAAGTGAAGCATGGAGCTGTGCCTTTAATTTTGCATTTGCAAGCCAAAAAAATTCAGACTTGTCCTAAGAGTATTTTCAGTTATGGTTTGTTTGTTTGTTTGTTTTTTGTAAGAGCAAGATGTACACAGATCCCAAAAAAATCCAGATGTCGCAGTACATCTATTCTTATTGAGTAAAGGTCTTTGTGAACTTTGCAAACTCAACTGGTTTTTTGTGTTTTTTTTTTGCCTGGCGAAGAAAAATAAAGGCCTAAATGACAATGGCCTTCATTTCTGACAGATAAAAAGACTTCAATAGCTTGCCCTCATGTGTTTTAGAGGAACAAAATCTTGGCAAGGTGTCAGTTAGGAGGTAACCTGATTTATATCTTTCAATAGAGTCTGATTAATATGATTAATGTGATTCCATTCAATATTCAATACCATCATTCCAGACATTCTTCTAACTAAGCTAAACCAGCTACAGGTACCGGAACAGACTTGTAAGTGGATCACAAGCTTCCTAACAAACAGGAAGCAGCAGGTGAAGCTAAGCAAGATCACATCAAATACCTGTACAATTAGCACAGGGGCCCCCCAAGGCTGTGTGCTCTCCCCACTTCTCTTCTCTCTGTATACCAATGACTGCATCTCCAATGATCCATCTGTTAAGCTACTGAAGTTCGCAGATGACACAACAGTGATTGGTCTCATTCGAGACAATGATGAATCCGCATATAGACAAGAGGTCGAACGACTAGCCTTGTGGTGCAACCAAAACAATCTGGAACTGAACACACTCAAAACCGTAGAAATGGTGGTAGACTTTAGGAGAAACCCTTCCATACTTCCACCTCTCACAATACTTGACAACACAGTATCAACAGTAGAAACCTTCAAATTTCTGGGTTCTATCATATCGCAAGATCTCAAATGGACAGCTAACATCAAAAACATCATTAAAAAAGGACAACAAAGAATGTTCTTTCTGCCAACTCAGTAAGCTCAAACTGCCCAAGGAGCTGCTGATCCAATTCTACAGAGGAATTATTGAGTCTGTCATTTGCACCTCTATAACTGTCTGGTTCGGTTCTGCAACCCAACAAGAAAACACAGACTTCAGAGGATAATTAGAACTGCAGAAAAAATAATTGCTACCAACCTGCCTTCCATTGAGGACCTGTATACTGCACGAATCAAGAAGAGGGCCGTGAAAATATTTGCAGATCCCTCGCATCCTGGACATAAACTGTTTCAACTCCTACCCTCCAAAGCAGCTATAGAGCACTGCACACCAGAACAACTAGACACAAGAACAGTTTTTTCCCGAAGGCCATCACTCTGCTAAACAAATAATTCCCTCAACACTGTCAGACTATTTACTGAATCTGCACTACTATTAATCGTTTCATAGTTCCCATCACCAATCTCTTTCCACTTATGACTGTATGACTATAACTTGTTGCTGGCAATCCTTATGATTTATATTGATATATTGACCATCAATTGTGTTGTAAATGTTGTACCTTGATGAACGTATCTTTTCTTTTATGTACACTGAGAGCATATGCACCAAGACAAATTCCTTGTGTGTCCAATCACACTTGGCCAATAAAATTCTATTCTATTCTATTCTATTCTATTCTATTCTACTCTATTCTATTACAGATGTGTTTTTTTCTGGTAGTGGTGCATCCATGTTAACTAGAATGGTTATAATTCCTGGACATGATTTAGCATGGTTTATATGTAGTTTAGATTGAGCAGATGTTAGGCCTCCATGTAGATGCTTGTCAAGAGTTCGATAGAATAGAATATAATTTTTATTGGCCAAGTGTGATTGGACACACAAGGAATTTGTCTTGGTGCATATGCTCTCAGTGTACATAAAAGAAAAGATACGTTCATACAAGGTACAACATTTACAACACAATTGATGGTCAATATATCAATATAAATCATAAGGATTGCCAGCAACAAAGTTACAGTCATACAGTCATAAGTGGAAAGAGATTGGTGATGGGTACGAGAAGATTAATAGTAGTGCAGATTCAGTAAATAGTTTGACAGTGTTGATGGAATTATTTGTTTAGCAGAGTGATGGCCTTCGGGAAAAAACTGTTCTTGTGCCTAGTTGTTCTGGTGTGCAGTGCTCTATAGCGTCGTTTTGAGGGTAGTAGCTGAAACAGTTTATGTCCAAGATTCGAGGGGTCTGTAAATATTTTCACGGCCCTCTTCTTGATTCGTGCAGTATACAGGTCCTCAATGGAAGGCAGGTTGGTAGCCATTGTTTTTTCTGCAGTTCTAATTATCCTCTGAAGTCTGTGTTTTTCTTGTTGGGTTGCAGAACCGAACCAGACAGTTATAGAGGTGCAAATGACAGACTCAATAATTCCTCTGTAGAACTGGATCAGCAGCTCCTTGGGCAGTTTGAGCTTACTGAGTTGGCGCAGAAAGAACATTCTTTGTTGTCCTTTTTTAATGATGTTTTTGATGTTAGCTGTCCATTTTAGATCTTGTGATATGATAGAACCTAGAAATTTGAAGGTTTCTACTGTTGATACTGTGTTGTCTAGTATTGTGAGAGGTGGAAGTATGGAAGGGTTTCTCCTAAAGTCTACCACCATTTCTATGACTATATATAGTCATAGGTGTAACACTCTCCTATGAGCAAAACCAAGGAGGTGTCATAGATTGGAGTTTGGGAAAGAAGAGTTTTAGAATAGTAGACACCATTAAATGTCCCTTTTCAGATGTTAAGTATTTAAAAAAAGAACGTATAGGTGCTATTTTAAAGTTATACCAAAATAATACAGATCTTCCTCAACTTACAACTATAATTGAGTCATAACTTGTGTCACCTATTAAGCGGATCATCCCATTTTTACAACCTTTTTTGCAGTGGTCATTAAGTGACCACTTAAATACGATAAAAGCAGAGGAGGTTAAAATATTGATTCTTCGTTGGCGACATTTTTGTTCCTTTACTGTTGCTGAATCACTGCTAATGATTTTGTTCTCCTTTTGTGCAGCTGGACAATCCTGACGAGCAAGCAGCCCAAATTAGACGAGAGCTTGACGGTCGTCTCCAAATGGCAGACCAGATTGCCAAGGTAAGAAACGGGGTGTAAGGGAGGGCTGCTGGCTGGGTTTGAGTCCCCCCCCCTTTTTTTTCTTTTTAATGGCTCAGCAGTGGCAGTGTTTATCAAAAGCTGTCTGCATATTTGTTTGTTGACACTTTCTGCCAGAGAAGTACACATTCTGGAATGAGATCCTTCAGAGATTCAAATGGCATCCACCCTGATGATGTTCCAGATGTTATAAAGATCTGGCTGTTCTCCCAGGTTCTGGGGCAGAGCGAAGGTTGAGCCCCTGAGGGATAGATATTTTTTAGGTTATATGCTGGTTTTTTGTAGTTGCTCACAATTTCTTTTTCATCTTCTATAATTTTGAAAAGGATTAAAGTTGTAAGCTTCCTTAAATTATTGAAAATTGGATGGCCTATAAATTGTGTGTATGTATAAATAAATAAATGCGGAGACATTTAAGGGACTAGACATTTAAAGGCAAATAAGTTTGAAAATCATATTTCAATAACACAGCCAGCAAAGTACCAGTAGTCCTCGACATACAACTGTAATAGAGTTTGATCATTACAGCCATAAATTGTAACAGTGGCAAAGTGAGTCAGCCATGTGACCAAACCAATTTTTGGTTGGCCTTTTGGTGAGGGAGGGTCAAACTTCAAACAGTCGCTAAGTGACTGGTTGTAAGTCAAGGACTATCTGTACAGTGGATTAGGCATTGACTTAGACTTGAGAAGATCCAGAATTCTCTCAGTCATCTCACAGGATTCTGGTCAGGGGCCCATTCCAAATCCCGTTGCTACCGGTTTGCTTGTGCATGTGTAGTGTTTCTGCACATGCACAGAAGCGTCCAGGCAGGTGGGCAGAGCCTCCTGCTGCTGCCGCTACCAGTTCTCTGATGTAAACTGGTAGCAACCCACCACTGGTTCTGGTCCAGGGATAAAAATTAAGTGTTGTGCCTCGCTCGCTCCCTCCGCCACAGCCGGGCCCCTCTTATCTCCTGCCGGACGCTGATAGTACAGAAGAATGTCCTGGCATGCCTCCAGCCCCCAGCCCTGGCACCATGCCCTGACAAACCGAGCAAACAAACCTCCCCCCGATAGCATGTGCGCCTGAAGCCAGCCACGAGCTGGGATTACCGGCAGCTGGGGATGAAACAATGCAATGGATAGATCCATGCTTCTGGAGAATGGAGAGGCGACGTCAGCAAAAGGAAGGGAGGGGCAGGCCTGGATAAGTGCTGAGTCATGGAGCCACACCCCATGGCCTATATAAAGGATCTGCTTTCTGGCATTCTTTGAGTCAGGCAAAATCTAATTTGGATTGCTGAAGTCACATCCTGGTCTCCTGCCTGCCCTGAGAACTCTGACAGAACTTTGGCAAAGCTGCAGAGGCTTTGCAGCCACGCTTGATATGGACTTCCCCGACCCGGCCGTCAGAGGAGGAGTGGGACACGACAGATTGTTTGATTCAGTTGCTTCTTTCTTGGCTGGTTTGTGTGAGAGAAGGAAACCATTGGAATGGAATGGAAACCATATTTGGGTATGGCATAGATGTGACCATTTCTGAAACTGTTTTCTCCTGTAGTTTGGACTTAGAGGTCTCAGATCTTGCTTTAAGTGGTAAGGTAAAGGTAAAGTGAAGTCCTGTGAATTTTGCCTCACTAGTCATTGACAACTATAGGAGGCAGTGCTTATTTCTGTTTCAAGGAACCAGCGCTATTCAAAGACATTTTCATGGTCATTTGACCAGCATGATGTCATGGAGCACTATTATCTTCCCACTGAAGTGGTACCTATTTATCTACTCAAATTTGCATGCTTTCAAACTGCTAGGTTGGCAGGAGCTGGGGCAAGGACAGGAGCTAACCCTGTCATGTGACACTTGGGTCTTGAACCTGGGCTGCCGGCTTTCCAGCTGTCAGCTGCCTATCTTCGCTTTCTTTGAAGCTCGCTAGCAACTACCATAACTAGGGGGAAGAGGGCATTTGGGAAGGGAAGAGTGCTGAAGGTTCTGGGAAAATTGGAAAGCATGCACACTAACAGGAACCAGAGGTGCCAAATCGAGCCATCTTCCTGCCTTCAAGGACGCCGGCCCTAGGAAAGGATTTACCATTGCACCTGAGGCACATGGTTCCCAAAACATCAGAACAGGACCTGATTGGACTACTCTCATTGGGAGGAGAGTTTTGGACATTTGGGATTGCTTTCATTATAGGATTTTCATACGGTTTTTCTTCAGAACTTGCCTCACTCATGCTGCACTCAGCATCTCTGGTAAAAGTATATTTTCACTAACATCTATGGTATTAAGGGTCATTGTTTCCTACAGAGCAGGCTGTGGCCAGTCTGACACCAGCTTTAAATGGTGCTTGTTGAGAATTATGAGAGTTACAGTAGAAAACATAGAGCTATCCCCCACACAAGGACTAAAGAAAGCCTGGGAAGATGGCAGGTAGGGAGGGAGCTTATAGTAGTTCTTGAATCTAGTCAGTGGTGGAATTCAATTTTTTTTTACTACCGGTTCTATGTGCATGGCTTGGTGGGTGTGGTGTGGCTGGTGGGCGTGGCTTGGTGGGCATGGCAGGGAAAGGATACTGCAAAATCTCCATTCCCACCCCACTCTTGGGGAAAGGATATTGCAAAATCTCCATTCCCACCCCACTCTGGGGCCAGCCAGAATTTGCCAGTTCTCCAAACTACTCAAAATTTCCGCTACCGGTTCTCCAGAACCTGTCAGAACCTGCTGAATAGAACCCCTGGATCTAGTTGAACTAAGGAGGGACAAGGAAGAAAATAAGAAGAAGAAATAGGAAAAAATAGGTGAGCCTGATTACATCAAGCATGGTGAGGTATTAATCTAGGAGATTAGATTGTGTACTGTTAATTGTGAACATCAAAATAGCTGACGTTTCAGATGTAGAAGTTGCCAGGCATTCAGGTCCTTCAGTTGTTCCTATGTATCTTAACTGATACTGTATTGTCTTGACACACAGATCCTTTACTGTACATGACAGCCCATGTGGTTGTATCAATTACCAGTTCTGTTCATTTTCAAGTAGCACAGATATACAGTGTCCAACCAAACTAAGCCATCACTCTCTGAAGGAGAGGGGATAACAACTTCAATGTTTATGTATCCTATTTTGCCATGGGGTCTTTTGTGGGGGAGGGGATCTTTGAATAGACTGTTTGTTGGGGAAACATTTATTTTAGCAAAACACTCCCAAGATATCCAAGTGAATCTTTGTATTATGAATAAAATCATAATACATTATTTAGCAACAGCATTTGGAGAAACAGCCTTTCCCTTCTTTTCTTTTGACCCTGCATTGTGTGTTTCAAAAACATTGTCACAATAGGTACCTCAGAAGAGATCAAAATAGATGTAAAAATTAACTGAGCACAGCCCATACATTTATTTTTATTTCACACATTCGCTTGTATTTGACGCCTTTTTGAACATTTTGAACACAACACAAGGTGTCCATGATTTACAACTGTAATTGAGCCTGACAATTAAGGTTGTAACTTGTGACAGTCATAAAGCGAATCATCCCATGATTGACCAAAATGATTTTATGACCTTTTTTCTAGCAGTTGTAAAACAAATGTTGTTAAGCAAACTCATTGTTCATTATGAACTGGTTTTTTGCCAAAAAACTGGGAGTAGATGCCGGTTCGCAGCAAAAATAGCATAAATTGTGGTCATATGATGATCACAAGGATGGCCTTAAGTGCAAGACGGTTGCTGAGCAACCAAAATGCAGTCACATGACACAGGAGGCCTGGCCCCTGGAACTTCAGAACCTTATTGTAAATATCTTTGGGGGAGTCCATCTTAACTTCAAATGGTCACTAACTGAATGGTCATCAGTTAAGACTACCTGTCTGGAGTGATACTTAAGGATTTGATAAGAGTATGACAGTCCACTATTCAAGTCCACGTCCCTGGGAATTCATGGTCACAATTTCACAGCCACGGAAAACTGTGGTGATGCTGAAATTTGAGGTAGAAATGCTACATACTGTATGCTATTATGAGTCCAAGAAAGAAATCTGGAATAGAACTTTAACCAAATAATAAAGTGAATTAAAATTACTATCTTCTGCCACAATTTTATGTGTTTAAGTTTACATTTTGCCATGATTTAAAAATAATATTAATAAATCACTGGAAAAAAATATGCTCTCTTCTGAGTATATTCCAGCTTTCCAATGCCTTTCATAAAAAACAGTGCCCAGAACTGGATGCATTATTCTGGGTGCAATCTGACCAATGCAGAAGAAAGAATGACAACTGCTTTTGATCTCTGCATCCCTCAAGGAATGTCAAGCAGCATGCCTCGTTTTGCCCCTCAATAAGGACAACTTGATGAGGAATGTTGATGTGGTGGTGTAAATTATTGCACACATTTATAATAAGTCTTTCAAGAATAACAGAGTTGGAAGGGACCTTGGAGGTCTTCTAGCCCAACCCCTTGCACAAGCAGAAGACCCTATACCTTTCTGGACAAATAGTTGCCCAATCTCTTTTTAAAAACCTCCAGTGTTGGAACTTCTGGAGGCAAGTCATTCCACTGACTAGTTGTTCCTGACAAAAAATTCCTTGATAGGAAATTTCTCCTTCGTTCTAGGTTGGTTCTTTCCTTGATTATTTTCCATCTGTTTTTTCTTGTCCTGTCTTCAGGTGCTTTGGAGAATAGGTTGAAGCCCTCTTCTTTGTGGCAGCCCCTCAAATATTGGAACACTGCTATCAGGTCGCCCCTAGTCTTCCTTTTCATTAAATCAGATATGCCCAATTTCTGCAACTGTTCTTCATATATTTTAGCCTCCAGTCCCCTAATCATCTTTGTTGCTCTTCCCTGTGCTCCTTCTAGAGTTTCTGCATTTTTTTAAATATTGTGATAACCAAAACTGGATGCCATATTCCAAATGTGGTCTTACTAAGGCTTACTAAAGTGGTACTAGAACTACTTTACGTGATCTTGATTCTATCCCTCTGTTAATGCAGCCTAGGACTCTTTTGGCTTTTTTTGGCAGCTGCAATCAATGTATTCTTTTTAGCAGTAATAAGGTGCCGTCCAAGTAATGTACCAAAAGAAAGACCTTTAAATTAGATTACTTCTTGACAATAAGAGTTCACATAGTCAAGCTTGGTATTACTTGGACAAGAAGACCCCAACAGGTTGTAAAATATGCAAATTATATGATTCAATAAGTAGACACATTATGTCTGGCTGGCAAAAGGCCAGAAGAACACTGACAGTAGCAAAAAAAAAGAGAGTGTTTCTGTATATGTCGCTGGCATTAAATGCCCAATCAACCAGGATCTGGAACTTACTTATAAGAAGAAGTAAGAAACTTTGTATCTAAGAATAAATAAATATTTTCTCCCATGAGCTTAAATTTTCTTGTCTTGCACATTATGCAGGAGATCATGAATTTATATCAATCATTAAAAGTGTTGCAGGCTTGCACTGATCCACATTTTCTAAATAACCTTTTAATGAGGAATCTGTTCTGCAGCCTTCCTGTCACAACTTAACTATTTCTCAAAGTGCCCCAGCAGAGACATTTGGGCTATGTACTGCCCATTCATTACAACAAAATTTTGCTTAGAGGAAACATTTAATTTTCTGGCCCTGGGCACATTTCCATAAGTTAAAGACTGATTAGTAGAAAGAGGATTTTATGCCTCGTGTTGAAAACTAGACAGGATGTAAAATGAGACATAACCGAGCAAAGTGCTATTGAGTGAGAGGTGAGTAGAATTACTGGAGGGATTGATTTCAGTTAAAGATTCTTAAACTCTTGAGCTAAGAGATTGGCCTCAGACATAGATGCTCAAAAGCCCTTTTTTAAAATGCAGGTAGTCCTTGACCTACAACCATTCATTTAGGACCATTCAAAGTTACAACAGCACTGAAAAAAGTGACTTATGACCATTTTTCACACTTAGCATTCCTATGGCCATGTGATCAAAATTCAGATGCTTTGCAATTGGGTCATATTTATGATATCTGGAGTGTCTCGGGGTTATGTGATCTCCTTTTGTGACCTTTGGACAAGCAATGGGGAAGCCAGATTCACTAGCTTAACAAGGGCAGCGATTCACTTAACAACTGTGGCAAGAAAGGATGTAAAATGGGACAAAAAATATTTAACAACTATCTCGGATCAGCTAGAGAAATTTTGGGCTCAATCATGGTTCTAAGTCAAGGACTACTTGTAGTCTGTCTTGAGCAGGACCAGTCATATTTTTTCTCTCAAGGTCTATCGTTCAAGATGGGAGACAATGAAAGGAGTTATGCCTGCAGCAAAAGTGGGGTGCAGCACACATAATTCCCCAAGAATAACCTTTTTAAATACTGTTTCTCAAGCAGCTGATTATGGGAAAGAGGACAGATAATGCTAATCAAAGAGCCAAACTGATTACTTGGTGGAAGAGTTGGTCAGGCCTTAGATCTGGTTTAATGTCACACCTGTCTCGACTTGAACCTTAGACAAGAATGATCCATGAGTCCATTTTATGAGAAAGGTATACTTTACTAAAGGTCAAGTGAAGTACAATAAGGCAAAGCCAGATCTAAGGTTCGCGCACCAAATTCCCAAGCATAATTCCCCCCTTCCAGGATCCTCCCTGCCATTGTCCTCGATTGTCCAATCATATTCAAACTAGATGTTGTTGGAATGGTCAGCCTACGTATGTGGCTACCTTCCTTTGCAGACAGTTGTCCTTTGTAGATTTGTGTCTGCGGCCAGCACAGGCAGCAGCAGAGTCTTCCTCCTATCTCCCATTCAATTTTCCTCCCCCCTTAGCTCACGGCAGACTGGCACTAAAGCAAAATACTAAGACAAGTGCAAGGTGGCAGTTCTGACATTGTCTTTATAGGATCCTTTGGTGTTTTATAGCTCTTCATGAATATTATTGTACCAAAAAAAGGCTTTTATTGCACAGTTGGAATAAAAGACTAAATGAGGTAAAGAAACTCTGCAGTTCCCTGGTGCAGCATCGTATTCAGTGCAGCTTTGTGTGATGGCCAGGATTTCAGCCTCACATGCTGTGGTCCTTTGCTCTTCTTGCTTGTTTTCTTTCTAGGCAGGATTTGACTACTTCGATCCTCGTGCTCATCATCTTGTAATACTCAGGTCAAATCTGCTGGCTTAAGGGCAGATTCAATATCAAGAACTGTCTTCTTTCTGCAGTGACTTAAATATTCAAACTCTCCCCTGGAACAATGTGAAACTAAGCTGAATTCTTCTGTGCCTTAAAAAGCAAAAGCTTCTCCTCTCCATCTTCTCCATGTACCTGGTGGGCATTAGAAGAGCTTTCATATTCAAGAGCCAATCATCTTCTTTTCATGATCCCATAATCTCTTGCGGGGTGGAGTCTGGGCAACTGAATGGAGCTGAGTGCTTACTGGCCAGATGCCTTTCCTGTCGCCAATGCGAAGCTTCATTCAGCAGATATATTCTCATTGTGCCCAGAGAGAGAAATATCTGCCTCTATCTAGGATCAAACTCACAGCCTCCTGATTGTGAGGCAAGAACTCCATCTCTAGGCCACTGCACCACTCCATATGCAAGAGACAATATGAGAGATACTTTCATACAAGGGGGAATCCGATGCAAACTTACATGCAAGAGCTCCTTTAGGCATACATCAGAGATCAGGTCAGATCCCACAGCTCTTCTGGCTTATTCTTTAGTTTCTCAACCTTGGCAGCTTGAAGCTGTGTTGACTTCTTGAGGTAAATTTTGGGAATTGAAGTTCCCACATCTTCAAGTAAATGGCTAAAGCTTTTGTTTTCATTGATCACTCAGAAACTTTATGTGACCAGTTTCATCATTCTTGGGTAACATCAGACATGAATGGTGGAATTGATAGATATTATACCATGGGGGTCAGACCTTCTTCTTAGAATTGAACCAGGGGTGAAATCTAAAAATTTTCCCTATCAGTTCTGTGGGCGTGGCTTAATTGGTGAGCATGGCTTGGTGGTCAGGTGACCAGGTGGGCATGGCCAATAACAATAAATAATAAAAATAATAAACAAAGTACACTAAACAATAAGAGGTATCAAAAGCCAACTTTCACACTTTACACACACACAACACTCAATGTTGTGTCACACACAATGTAAAAGCAGCTGCGCTTCACCCAAAATGGCCCCTGCAACAAGCAGGAACCTCACACACCCACAAAAAGCTCAGAAACCAGCTTTCACACTTTGCACACACACAACACAACTGACTCACTCACACACACAAAATGCCACATTATGAGATTTTGTATGTTTGTGTAGTTAGAGTGAAACACTACAGAAATACACCAAATCTCAGAAAGTCGCACAAATATTTTATTTTATTATTTTATTTTATTTATATTTTTAGATAAAAGCAACTAAATTTAAAACTTTCTTAACTTTAAATTGCTGTCTAAAAATAAAATAAAACTCCTTAAAAAAGCCCAATTAACTATTTTTTTAAAGCTTCTCCCCACATTACTTACCCAATAGAAGGGACAAGGCAGGCAGATTGAGTTGCTCACCGATGAGATGGATTGCAGGCAGGCAGATTGAGTTGCTAGCTGATGCAATTGAATGCAGCAGCTGAAGCAAGGCCGGAATAGTGAGCGAGCCCAAAAGAAGCAGCAAGCTGCCAAGTAACCAAGTGGGGACCCGGTGATTGGGTGGGCATGGGGGGAGGGGGCAGGGATTTTTACTACCGGTTCTCCGAACTACTCACCACCATCACAGAGCTTTATCACAACAGATTAAAACCTTCATCACAACAAATTATTACTGTTCTTTGTGCAATTCTTTCAATATTAACTAGTAATATTTTAAATTGCTGGTTTTATTTTGTACAAATCAACCCTGAAGCCATCTGTCTCACCCCTATCCAACATTGACCCCATTTTTCTAAGGGCTTTAATTACTTTTGAATCTTTTGAAGTTCTAGCCATACCTATACCAGCTTCTACCTGCTCCTCTATGCCTTGAGATCACAGCATGCAGTTTACTCCACTTACTCTTACAGGTAGTCCTTGACTTCTGACCATAATGGAGGCAATTACAGTTTGTCAGAGTTTGTTGATTTATTTTTACTATTGCATTTTAGGTTTAATGCTGGTTTGCCAACCGTCAGGGCAGTGATCAGAAGGCCCAAGCAATTTTTGGATCCAAACACATTAAGTACACCAGTGACTAAAGGGATTTTAAGCTTCATAATTAACTCAAGGAAACCAATTTTATACACAGATATACCAAGCAAGATCATACGTATAGGATGGCCAATTTCCACAATACCCAGCACTAGGTTCTATTCTGAATTTCCCCACAACAACAGCCCCAAGGTTTTTTCTAATCAAAAGCTGGCACCAGCTGCTGGGGATTCGCAGGGATTTCAGGGAACCTGTAGCTAAGATTCTGTGCAGTTCGGATAACCCCCAAATCCCACTCCTGGCTGGCCCTGCCCACCCTGCCTTGCCCTTCCCAGGAGTCCTCACACAGCCCGTTTTGGATGCAGGTAAGTGTAGGACATGTGCAGAGGCTTGGGAAGGGTGAAAAATGGGCCTACCAGAAGTTTGGGAAGTTCAAGGGTTTCCAGAGCCTGGGGAGGCCGTTTTCGCCCTCCCAGAGGCTCGAGGAAAGCCTCCAGGACCTATGGAGGGCAAAAATCCCCCCCCTCCATGGTGCAGGAGGCCAACTAGGCCTCACCCACCATGGCCATGCCAACCCATCAACCAAGAAGAGAACCCCTTGCTAAAATTTTTGAAGCCCATCCCTGCCCCATGGCTCTGCTATGGTCAGACCTGACTGTCAGGCCTGGAAACCATACTAGACTTTAGGGTTCCAGACGCTGCCACATTTTTCCCCTGAGGGGAAGAAGGGGGGCTGAGGGGTATGGTAACATTCTTCGAATGAACTGGGAGAACGTGGGACCATGTGACCATCAAAGGGGTCGGGGGGTGGGACTCTTGGGGTTTGTATAACTGGGAAAAGAATCCGGAAGTTCAGTTTTGGAATTTCACTCATCGTGTGCCAGTTTCCTCATGCTAGTAAAGAACTCTGAAAAACAATGGCTTCTGAGGTTTTTATGCAGAGGCTTGGGAAGGGTGAAAAATGGGCCTACCAGAAGTTTGGGAAGTTCAAGGGCTTCCAGAGCCTGGGGAGGCTGTTTTCCGCCCTCCCAGAGGCTCGAGGAAAGCCTCCAGGGCCTATGGAGGGCAAAAATCCCCCCCCCTCCATGGTGCAGGAAGCCAACTAGGCCTCACCCACCATGGCCATGCCAACCCATCAACCAAGAAGAGAACCCCTTGCTAAAATTTTTGAAGCCCATCCCTGCCCCATGGCTCTGCTATGGTCAGACCTGACCTTGACTGGATGGCACATGACTCTGGGATGGGAATTGAGACTTTCACAGCTCTGGAGGTAACATCTAGTTTTCATCCAATAAATAAAAGGGTGTTGTGGAATAACCGTCGTAAAATTTGGACAGCATGAATTTCATTGTAAAGCAGCTCAGCGATCGATGTCTTGGCAATCAGAACTTAAAAAGGGAATCACAACTTTTTATATGTTTAGCATTTGGGATGTAAGGAATGCAGTCAGCTAACTTATCCTTGGTCCGTCTGTAAACTCTGAACCAAGATATCACCACACTTAACCACTGCATGGATTTTTAATATGAAAAATGGTAGATGGATAGCACGGTCTGGAAACACATGCAGGGGTGTAAGAGACCCTGGGGAACTTACAAGAAAGGCGGGAAAGGCTTTTCACAGGCTGATAAGTTTGCTTCTCAAGTTCTTAATTGACAGGTTGTTTTCCACTGACTCATGGGTTTCAGGCAGGAGGTTATTTTCCCCCATGCTTTCGTAGAGATGCTGGAGATTGAAGCTAGGGTCTCAGGGATGGCAAGCAGGTGTTACACTTGGGCTACCTGACAAAGAGCTGTAGCTGGGGAGGTCAGAGTCAAAGATAATGCTGGAGGTCAGCTGTTCTTGTGTTTCAAGGAAAATGTTTGAATTGATTAAATATTTAAGTAAATAAAATAAATATTTCAGTCAGATAAGGAGCCTAACAGGCTCTTAAAGGGGAAGCGGTTGCCTATTGCTTTACCCAATGTTTTGGTCAATGTGAGGATTCTAATTTCAAACAACAACAAATCCCACAACCTTCCAATTTATCCCTGCACTCCTAGATGGTAGATTTTAGATGCTTTCCTCAAAGCATAACTTGTGTAATTCTGGAATTGACTCTCTCTCTCTCCTCCCTCCCTTTAGGTTGTCATCATGGAAGTTCAAGGGCTTCCAGAGCCTGGGGAGGCTGTTTTCCGCCCTCCCAGAGGCTCGAGGAAAGCCTCCAGGGCCTATGGAGGGCAAAAATCCCCCCCCCTCCATGGTGCAGGAAGCCAACTAGGCCTCACCCACCATGGCCATGCCAACCCATCAACCAAGAAGAGAACCCCTTGCTAAAATTTTTGAAGCCCATCCCTGCCCCATGGCTCTGCTATGGTCAGACCTGACCTTGACTGGATGGCACATGACTCTGGGATGGGAATTGAGACTTTCACAGCTTTGAAGGTACATGAAGATTTCCCCCTTCTCCTTTATTCAGTAAATAAGAATTAAAAGAACAAGCAGGTCAGCTCAGAATGTGCTCTTAACATATCTAAACTTTTCTTAAAGTTTAGAGTTTAAAGTTATAGGAGAAATCAAGACAAGTCACTAGAGGCCTCAAAATAAACAATAATTTTCCACCTTGCCACTACAAATGCCTATTGGAGAATTCAATTCAGTATGTATAAATATATGCAATCCTGTCAATCATATACTCTTGGTTTTTTTTTTTACTTTACTTTCCATCACAGGAGCGTAAATTTCCTAAATTTGTGTCCAAAGAAATGGAAAACATGTTCATTGAAGAGTTGAAGTCATCGGTCAATTTACTCATGGCAAACCTGGAAAGCATGCCAGTGTCCAAAGGGGGCTCCGAGTTCAAGTTACAAAAACTAAAGCGCAGTCACAACACTTCCATCATTGACATGGGAGAGGAGAATGAAAACCAGCTCTCCAAATCAGATGTTGTGCTGTCTTTCTCTCTGGAGGTAACATCTAGTTTTCATCCAATAAATAAAAGGGTGTTGTGGAATAACCGTCGTAAAATTTGGACAGCATGAATTTCATTGTAAAGCAGCTCAGCGATCAATGTCTTGGCAATCAGAACTTAAAAAGGGAATCACAACTTTTTATATGTTTAGCATTTGGGATGTAAGGAATACAGTCAGCTAACTTATCCTTGGTCCGTCTGTAAACTCTGAACCAAGATATCACCACACTTAACCACTGCATGGATTTTTAATATGAAAAATGGTAGATGGATAGCACGGTCTGGAAACACATGCAGGGGTGTAAGAGACCCTGGGGAACTTACAAGAAAGGCGGGAAAGGCTTTTCACAGGCTGATAAGTTCATTTCTCAAGTTCTTAATTGACAGGTTGTTTTCCACTGACTCATGGGTTTCAGGCAGGAGGTTATTTTCCCCCATGCTTTCGTAGAGATGCTGGAGATTGAAGCTAGGGTCTCAGGGATGGCAAGCAGGTGTTATACTTGGGCTACCTGACAAAGAGCTGTAGCTGGGGAGGTCAGAGTCAAAGATAATGCTGGAGGTCAGCTGTTCTTGTGTTTCAAGGAAAATGTTTGAATTGATTAAATATTTAAGTAAATAAAATAAATATTTCAGTCAGATAAGGAGCCTAACAGGCTCTTAAAGGGGAAGCGGTTGCCTATTGCTTTACCCAATGTTTTTGGTCAATGTGAGGATTCTAATTTCAAACAACAACAACAACAAATCCCACAACCTTCCAATTTATCCCTGCACTCCTAGATGGTAGATTTTAGATGCTTTCCTCAAAGCATAACTTGTGCTTAATTCTGGAATTGACTCTCTCTCTCTCTCTCTCTCTCTCTCTCTCCCTCCCTCCCTCCCTTCCCTTTAGGTTGTCATCATGGAAGTTCAAGGTCTCAAATCCTTAGCGCCCAACCGGATTGTTTATTGCACTATGGAAGTGGAAGGAGGAGAAAAACTACAGACTGATCAGGCTGAGGCATCCAAACCAACGTAAGTGTCCATCTTCGCCTCCATCACATTTCCTTCTTTATTTCAAATATGTACCTGGCAATGTAAGGAGCACGACCCCTGGATGCCCACAAGGTAACTTGGATGACCACAGCCACCCCACTATTGCTAGCCTGGGGTGTCAGCTAGTGCTAGACCCTGGCCTCCACTGGGCATATTTTATTTATTATTTATTAAGAAAATTTATATTGCTGCCCAACTCACTCACTACAACTTTGTTTATGGAAATATGTTGGAAAAAATGAAGAGTGGTACCGTTGGAGAATTTCTGGTTTTTCTTTGAAGACATTTCATTTCTCATCCAAGAAGCTTCTTCAGCTCTGACTTCCATATAAATCCTTCCATTTCCCACCATCCAGTCAGAGCTGAAGAACCTTCTTGGATTAGAAGTGAAATGTCTTCAAAGAAAAAAAAAGTCCATATGCCTCTTGAAAAAGCACCTTTGGGAAAACCATGACCTGGATGACTGAGAATCTCCATAAACACGATCACTGAATTCATTTTTAAAAATACTTTTGTTTAAGGGGCAAGTGAGTAAAGTGATATTTATACCATTTTGACTATCATGCTAAAAATATATCCTACACATTCTTAATTCTGAATAAGCAAATCACAAACTGTCATCTTTTCATTTGGAAAGAAAGGAGAGTGATTGATTTTGGTTCACACATCATGCTAAGCCTAGTTTATTTAACTGATAAGTTGCTGAATAAATCACAGTGGCTGATTCACAAAACACGATAAGCTATAAACCATATTTATAAACCAGACTTGCTGGCCTCCTACAATTTATTAAGGCATAAAGCAGGATTTATAAAGCTCAGTGAGCGAGTTCATAGAATACCACACCACACCCAAACGTGCTTATTGTATGGCTTAAAATGCGCACATCTATCTTAAATGTGAAGTAACTATTTTGGTCTAGAAATAACTTCTTCAAACTTCAATCAATTTTATTTATAGCCAAAAGGCCAAATATAAGATACAAACACAATCTAAACATGGTATTAGACATAACAATTTAGCAAGTAAAATGTTTAATGAATATTACATAATGCACTTAAAACCCCAATTTACTGATATGTTACTAAACACCTTAGTTTTATAACTATACTGTAGTTAAACATTTAAAAAGAAAAAAAGTATTGTACTGTGAATGTTATAAGAGTCTTCGGCAGAAGTTATCCAGCCTATTTTAAAATCTAAACAAGGAAAAAATTTTACTTGCAGATGAAAATCCTAAGATTACAGCAGCAACAGCTAGATTTTTAACTGTGGCTATAAATAACTACTCCTATCCTGTATAAATCTTCCAGCCAATCCAGTTTGCCACAAACACAATAAGTATCATTTCTAGCCTAGTCGTTTTCTTCTATTTCAGTGTCAGATTTTGCTTCTCTTCACCCCCACACATTAACATAATGGAGTAGAGAATAATTTTGGAGTCTTCAGATAAATCCCAGTTATAATTTCTCCTGCACACAAATAACCTGTTTAGATAAGAGTTAGTAGGGCAGCTTTTAGTGCAGGGGTGTCAAACGCATGGCCCACGGGCCAGATGCGACACATGCTGGCCCCACCCCTGCCCAGTTTAGCAAAGGGGGAAAAAATCCCAATACATCATGTAATAACGCCATGATGATGCAAGTGTGACACCCCTGTCATTCTGCCCCACTAAAATATAAAAACATGTGAAATATAGGTTGACCGTGAGTCTCTATTCTTTTAAAGTCTATTCTGAGGAAAAAATAATTCAATAATTATATGTCTTGCAACAAGAAATATTCAATGTTCTTGTGCTGACATTCAGCTTGCCTGATCTATTATTGTACAATATACTTGACTTGGTTTTAAATGTAAAATTAAGTCAGCTGTATTCTTGGCAGCATTTTAGTTAATTGTTTGAATAGGAAATGTTCAAATATGCCAGTTTAATAGATTTAGTAATTGTATGTTGTGTAAAGACATTTTGTTTTAACTGAATTCTACAAATCAAACCTGCGGCAGACTTTCAGATTTCAGATAAAATTGTCCTATGCTCCAGAATCAGTTAAATTTATCTGGTATTGTTATGAGAAATAGGAGAAAAGGGATTCAATTGGATCGCATTTTAAAGCAAGGTTCTCCAACCTTGGTCCCTTCAACTCCCAGAGTCCCTCAGCCAGCAAAGAGACCCCTGTTTTAAAGTGAACTAGCTAATTCGATGGCGGTTGAGACTCCCAGACTTATAGTCATAGGGGATTTCAATCTGCCATCGGTGGGGGAGGAGTCCATGGCAGCTCGGGAGTTCATGGCTTCCATGACGGCCCTGGACCTGACCCAGTTAGTGACGGGTCCCACTCACATCGGGGGAAACACTCTGGACTTGATTTTCGTCTCTGGACAGTGGTTGAATGATCTGGAATTAGGGGATATAACTACCAAACCCTTGTCATGGTCGGATCATTCTCTCCTTCAACTCGATTTTCGAACCGCCGACCCTCACCACAGGGAGACGGGACCGGTTCACTGGTTCCGTCCCAGGCACCTGATGGACCCGGAGAGGTTCCAGATGGAGCTTGGGCCGCTACCTGACTTGGCCCACGGCTCAACTGGGGACCTTGTCGCTGCCTGGGAAGGGGCGGCAGCCAGGGCCTTGGATCGGGTCGTGCCTTTGCAGCCTCTGACCTGGCGCCGCTCTTGATTAGCTCCTTGGTATTCCGAGGAGCTGAGAGAGATGAAGCGCTGGAGAAGACGCCTGGAGAGTAATTGGAGGGCCACCCGCTCCGAATCTGACCAGACACTAGTGTGGTCTCAAATTCAGACCTATCTGGTGGCAACGAAGGTGGCAAAACGGGAGTATTTTTCCACCCTCATTGCATCTTCAGATAACTGCCCAACTGCCCTGTTTCGGGTTACCCGCTCCCTTACTCATCAGGGAGCATTGGAAGACCCCCTGCAGGGAAGAGCTGAGGAATTTGTACAGTATCTGCAAGATAAAATTGCTCAGATTCGGGAAGGGTTGGACACAAATTGGGTAGGGCCGGGCGAGATGGCGGAGGCTGGTCTTGATGTCTCCATCTGGGATGAGTTCGATTCTGTGACTCCTGAGGACAGGGACAGGATACTGGGGGGGGGGCTAAATGTGACCAGATGTTTATTGGACCCGTGTCCCTTCTGATTGGTGCTGGCCACCTGGGAGGTTACACGTGGCTGGCTTCAGGGAATTGTTAACGCTTCTTTGATGGAGGGTGTCTTCCCTTCCACCTTGAAAGAGGTGGTGGTGAGGCCCCTCCTCAAGAAGCCCTCCCTGGATCCAGCCATTTTATCGAATTATCGTCCTGTCTCCAACCTTCGCTTCACGGCGAAGGTTGTTGAGAGTGTGGTTGCACAACAGTTCCCTCAGTACCTGGATGAAACTGTCTATCTAGACCCGTTCCAGTCCGGCTTCTGGCCCGGTTACAGTACAGAGACGGCCTTGGTCACGTTGGTTGATGATCTCTGGAGGGCTCGGGACAGGGGTTGTTCCTCTGTCCTAGTCCTATTAGATCTCTCGGCGGCTTTCGATACCATCGACCATGGTATCCTGCTGCGACAGCTCGGGGGGCTGGGAGTGGGAGGCACCGTTTATCGGTGGTTCTCCTCCTATCTCTCCGACCAGTCGCAGACGGTGTTGGCAGGAGGGCAGAGGTCGACTCCGAGGCGCCTCCTATGTGGGGTGCCACAGGGGTCGGTCCTCTCGCCTCTTCTGTTCAACCTCTATATGAAGCCGCTGGGTGAGATCATCTGTGGTTTTGGGGTGTGATGTCATCTGTACGCTGACGACACCCAGCTGTACATATCCACCCCAGACCACCCCAACAAGGCCGTTGATGTCATGTCCCGGTGTCTGGAAGCCGTACGGGTCTGGATGGGGTGGAACAGACTTCAGCTCAATCCCTCGAAGACCGAGTGGCTGTGGATGCCGGCTTCCTGGCACAGCCAGCTTACTCCATTGCTGACTGTTGGGGGCAAATCGTTGGCCCCCACGGAGAGGGTACGCAACTTAGGCGTCCTCCTGGATGCGCGGCTGTCTTTTGAAGATCATCTGATGGCCGTCGCCAGGGGGGCTTTTTATCAGGTTCGCCTGATCCGCCAGTTGCGTCCCTTTCTGGACCGGGTTGCACTGCGCGCAGTCACCCATGCCCTCGTCACATCTCGCCTGGACTACTGCAATGCTCTCTACATGGGGCTCCCCTTGAAGAGCACCCGGAAGCTCCAACTGGTCCAGAATGCGGCCGCGCGGGTTATAGAGGGAGCACCTCATGGCTCCCATATAACACCTATCCTGTGCGGGCTGCACTGGTTCCCAGTGGTCTTTCGGGTGCAATTCAAGGTGTTGATTACCATTTTTAAAGCGCTTCATGGCTTAGGACCGGGCTATTTATGGGACCGCCTACTGCCACAAACAGCCTCCCACCGACCTGTGCGCTCCCACAGGGAGGGCCTCCTTGGGGTACCGTTGGTGAAACAATGTCGTCTGGCGACCCCCGGGGGTAGGGCCTTCTCTGTGGGAGCTCCTTCCCTCTGGAACGAGCTGCCTCCGGGGCTTCGCCAACTCCCCGACCTTCGGACTTTCCGCCGTGAATTGAAGACTCTTTTATTCCGCCGAGCTGGGCTAGCCTGATTAAGTAATTTTAAATGGGGTTTTAGTTTTTATATTACTTAGTTTTTAATTTCGGCCACTATTTATATAAATTTTAGTTTTGTTTTTATTGTATATTTATTGTACCTTTTAAATTGACTGTTAACCGCCCTGAGTCCTTCGTGAGAAGGGCGGTATACAAATGCAATTAATAAATAAAATAAATAAATAAATAAATAAATAATTCAGTCTTCCCTCTGAAATGAAAATTGATTATTCTTTAATATTTGGACTCTTAAAGTTTTGGTTATGTAGATTTCCAATTAAAAACATATACAGAAAGTATATATTGGTGCAAAATAATAGACCTGAGATGATGGAATAGGAAATATGTGTACATTACAATAATGCATATACTGTACAATGGTATATACAAGGAAGTAAGAATATGATAATCCACATAGATTTTCATTCAATTTCATAGAAATGAGCCAAACTTCAATTTATAAACATGAAAAATGGAATGAAATCTAATACGGCAATTTGATCCATCCCTAATCTGCCTCATTGCTATGTCTCTGATTACATTTTATTCATTAAATATTCAGGAAGTTCAAGAAGTTGTTATAATTTTTGTGTGATTTATTGAAAGTCTTGCTTTTCCAAATTCACCTTGGAGTATGCAAAAGGCACAGCGTGCCATTTAATACAATCTAGGATTACCATACATCTGGGTCCCCCTCCTCCTTTCCACATCTCCTCTGTTTAATCTTTAAGTGCTCCATCTGCCTGGGAATTCAAAGTATCATAAAACATCTGGGATTCTGCAGAATGAAAAGGCATGAGAGTGGGGTCTCGCTTGTTCCTTAGAAGGTCTCTTTGTGAGCAACAGACAGGTTTAGAAAGGCAAATAGAGGCTAGGAGCTTCAATGGGAGTCTGGCGTGGTTGATTCACGTGGCATTTATATTTTTCTGGAGACAAAATAGAGATTTCTTTTGGGATTGGAAGGAAAGTGTATTTCATAAGAGTTTTGGTTTTGAAACACAGCTAAGCCCTGTTAGCTCCCAAGGTTTGTTTCTTTGGATATACAGGAAGTCCTCAACTTACAACCATTTGTTTAGCAACTGTTCAAAGTTACAACAGCACTGAAAAATTGACTTAAGATCTGTCCTTACATTTTCAACCAAGGCACGTGGTCATGTAATTAAGATTCTGGCACTTGACAATCAGTGTATGTTTATGACAATTTCAGTGTCTTTGGGTCACATGTGTCCCAAAGCGAAGCTTTCCTGACCTGGTCCCTAGTTGCCATAGGCAGGGGGATAGAAGGGATTGAGCCCCACAGCTGCATTGAGGAATTTGCACCTCAGTCAAAACAATGCACATCCTAGCTGGCCAAAGTCAAGGCTATCTCTACAGAAACCAGTAATGGTCAGAGGGAGTGACTTCTACTGCCAATGAAATTGCTTCATTGGAGAATGTGACTGATGACATACCTTGGAGGGAGGGGGAAACAGGGTCAGTGGCAAGGCGCAAAGTGAGTGGGGTCAGAGTTGGCTTCACTAGGTCCATGCCGACATGGCGCTCCTAATAAACAACTGGATTTTTCTTGAAAACTGGCTTGAGGCTCCTGCTTTTATTGGGGCATCGGTTGGAACCCTGACAACATGATCTTTATTTGTGATCTTCCCAACTGGCTTCTGATCAGCAAAATCAATGGAGGAAGTTGAAGTCAGTTAAGAACCATGTGATTCATTGAACAACCAGGATAATTCATTTAGCCATCATAAAATTGGGTGTGATTCACTTAACAACCACCTTGCTTGGTAATACCCTGTTCCCCCCAAAATAAGACCCAACTGGAAAATAAGCCCTAGCATGGTTTTTCAGGATGTTTGTAATATAAGCCCTACCCCAAAAATTAGTCCCAGTTAAAATCATCAACCAGACGGAGGCATTTAGTACTGTATTTTCCCCAAAATAAGACCTAACTGGAAAATAAACCATAATGTGTCTTTTGGAGCAAAAATTAATATAAGACCAAGTCTTATTTTGGGGGAAACACAGTAGATGTTCTTATCTCGCTTGTAGTCATAAGTCGAGGACAACCTACAGTTTTTGATTTTGAGCTTAGGGGAAAAACTATTTCCACATTGTCAAATACGGCTTCTGCTTCAGAAGGCATTCTCTTTATTATCTGGATTATTTTTTTGGTTTGTGCTTTAAAGCAAAAAACAAAAAAAAATCCAATTATAGTAGCATTTGCTTATTATACAGATTTTTATTTTTTTGGCTTCACTTTAGATTCTTTTCTCAGCTTCAGTTCCTAATAACATGTTTCACTGGATCTATTCCTTTATAGCACACGAAAGGGAAAGAATATATGCCAGGAGAAAAGGAAAGGGAAGTAAAAATGAAAAAATAAGCAAATGTGATGCAGCATATGAAGTAGGTTCCTGCACCCTGCATTTAAAAATGCCCACCTTTAACTATTTTGAACCATTTAATAGTGCAAGTCTTAACAAAATCCCTGTCTGTAGATCAAAAATCCTTCAAGCATTCTGAAATTAATATACCCGTATAGGCTTTCACAGCCAAAATCAATCAAGCAACAAAGGCCTTCGGGCTGTATAACCTGGTCTGTATTTTCCTGGTGTCCTGATGTTCCACTGGCATTGCAGCTGGTGTCTTTGGGAGGCAGTGTACTACCTCATAATGTACTTTTTGGCAACTGGATAGGAACTGACTGTGCTTTTGTACTTGTACCTGGCAAGCTGCTTCTATAGAATCATCTAGCAAGGCTGATAACAGATGTCCTTACCTGTCTTTTATTTGGAATAAGGATTCACTCATTCTCCCAAACCGTATAACCAAACTGGATATGCATGACCCAAATGACTTCTTCTTATGTTTTGTCCTTCATTTCTAAACTTCATGTCTAAAGCCTTGTTTTCTTTTGCCCTGGAGATGAAAAAAAAAAAAGTAGAACTGGAATTCCCTAGGTAGCTAACTCGAAAGGAAAAATAGCTGGATAGCTGTCTGCTTCCAGTCCATGATTAAATTGCCCCAAAATACCTGGGTTGGATAGCAGTGTTGTATGTTACCTTTTCTTGCCTTTTCTTTTGTATGCAAAAGGTTCCAAAATAAAACATCGCCAGTCAGCCTTTCAATGCCTGGCAGCCTTTGCTTGAAAATCTCCGTTTAGATTTGCTTTGCCGTTTAGATTTGCCAAACAACTGCTCCCCCTTTTCTGTAATTTTCTCCTTGCTCCTAATTTTCCACTAAAATCTATCTTCAAGTTGCTTACGCTCACTACATTTTATTCTGCCCCCTGGTGCCAGAGAGAAAAAGCTAGTTTTATATTAGTAATATCTCCATCAATATTGTTGACATTATAATTCCTATGCACCAAGACAAATTCCTTGTGTGTCCAATCACACTTGGCCAATAAAAATTCAATTCTATTCTATTCTATTCTATTCTATTCTATTCTATTCTATTCTATTCTATTCATATTATTTTCTTTGGTGTGCTTGGTGCTCCGCTTCCAAAGGCTCTGCATTTGCCCTCTTCTGTCCAAGAAATTGAGGAATGTGCTCATTCGTCACATTCTTTCTTTCGGCAGGCTAGGCAACTTTCCTCCAAGGCTTGATTTTTCTATCTTTCTTGTCCTCCCTTAATCCCAGATCGATTTGTCTAGATCCCTCTTAAATTGCAAAATTCAAACACGGACCCCAACAGAGTGATTTCTGAGTTGCTCAGAATGACACGAACATATTATTTTTTAACCTGGAAAGTGGGATTCTATCATTCAATCGAAAATTGTATTAGTCTCCCCCCCCCACCCACTTTTTAAAGCTGTGTCACCCTGTTGATTCATATGTAAAATGTGATCAAAATACTAAAAAGCAAAGAAAGAAAGCAGACATAAAGTTTAACTGATAAAGAAAGGACTTATTTTGTGAGGAATGATTGATGTATCCTAGTTTTTAGGAGTAACAAAATGAATGACACTTATCTGGTTGTTTAATCTTATGGACTTAATTTGCATGCATTTATTTGCTTGCCTTGGCAATCTTTTCTCATTTAGGACTGATTAATATCAAGGGATCTTAGAACTATTAAACATTTTCTTCTGAGATTCAGTTACATTGTCAATAGTATTTAGCAAATTATTCCAACACTTTTCTGATTTTTAACACTGAGTTAGGAACTTTCTTAACTGAATTGTAATAAGCGATCAGACTTGGAGAAAAGTAGTCTGGTAAAGTATTTGGAAAGAGTTTGCTAAATTATAAAATTATAAGCTACAAAAATTATTTTCTAACATTTTTGTACTCTGGAAAGCATTAATTTCTATTTCTCCAAAGAAATTATGTTTTATTTATCTTTCTGTTCAAATATCAATGGCACAGCTTAACATGTTGCAGTGATTTAATATAAAGATCACATCATCAGGACATTATTAGCAATAGCAATAGCACTTAGATTTATATACCACTTTACAGTGTTTCACAGCCCTCTCTAAGCAGTTTACAGAGTCAGCATATTGCCCCCAACAAGCTGGGTCCTCATTTTACCCACCTCGGAAGAATGGAAGGCTGAGCCAACCTTGAGCCTAGTGAGATTCGATCTGCCAAACTGCTGGCAGCTGGTGATCAGCAGAAGTAGCCTGCAGTACTGCACTCTAACCACTGCGCCACGGCAGCTCTTATTATTGGGATGAAAGTTATAGAACCTAAGTGATCCATTTTTCATCGTTAAAAAAAACGAAGCTTGAAGTATGGTGTTTCTTTATATGCCTGATGAATTTGAAATGGAATTTAAAAGTGCTTCAACCCAGTAATATTTCAAACTGGTTATTTATGCTGACTCCTTAGTTTCTCCTCCAATGTTTCTCAAACTTGGCATCTTCTTGATATGTGGACTTCAACTGCTAGAATTCCTCAGCCAGCTGCTAGGTGGAGAATTCTGGGAGTTGAAGTCCCCGTATCTTAAAGTTACCAATGTTGAGAAACAGTGCCTTAACCTAAGAAAAACCTCTGAGTCAATTTGAACATTATCTTTTCTTTCTAATAGGATTAGATTTCATATGCATCCTATATAGAGTTCTTCAGTGTACATGATACGTTTTGCTTATGCTTCACCCATTTATTTTAAAAGTGATAATAAATTGCTTGGTAAAAACAAACCAATACAAATATAATGCCTTGGTAAGGCCACACTTGGAATATTGCATTCAGTTTTGGTCGCCATGATCTAAAAAAGATGTTGAGACTCTAGAAAGAGTGCAGAGAAGAGCAACAAAGATGATTAGGGGACTGGAGGCTAAAACATATGAAGAATGGTTGCAAGAACTCTGTTCTGTCCCCCTTCACCTCCGTCCGAGCAATGGCTTAATTAGTCGGCACTATCAGCTCTGCCAGCAAAATAGTGAACATCTGCCAAGTGTCTCTGTTATCTCCCTCTATGCCAATGAGTCACCCAGGAACAAACTTCAGCTCTTAGTTAAGCAGTTAATTTGCCTGCTACGAAGAGGCACAGCAGCTCTTGCTGCCTTTATCTCTTGTGGCTCCATGACTCAGCACTTCCTAGGCCTGCCCCACCCCTGCTTCTGTTGTTTCCACCTCTCCTGCCTACGAAACCTAGGGTCCAGCCAGGCCTGATTGCCATCAGCTGGATCTGGAGGTGTGGCCTGGGGGAGGGAAAGAGTCAGGGGACGGAGGCCTTGTTATCTCTTCCACCTGGCCTGCCTCTGGCTCCTGGAGCTGAGCCAGGGAAACCGGTGCTCCTGAGGTAAGTCCTGATGGCCCTTCCCCCTCATTTTCCAAGTCACTTTCTGGCAGGAGGCCCAGCTCAGGGGGCGCAGCCACAACAAACTCGGTATGCCTAGTTTAATGAAAAGAAGGACTAGGGGAGACATGATAGCAGTGTTCCAATATCTCAGGGGTTGCCATAAAGAAGAGGGAGTCAAACTATTCTCTAAAGCACCTGAGGGTAGAACAAGAAGCAATGGGTGGAAACTAATCAAGGAGAGAAGCAACTTAGAACTAAGGAGAAATTTCCTGATAGTTAGAACAATTAATCAGTGGAACAACTTGCCTGCAGAAGTTGTAAATGCTCCAACACTGGAAATTTTTAAGAAAATGTTGGATAACCATTTGTCTGAAATGGTGCAGGGTTTCCTGCCTGGGCAGGGGGTTGGACTAGAAGACCTCCAAGGTCCCTTCCAATTCTGTTATGATAATGATGATGATGATGATGATGATGATGATGATGATGATGATGATGATGATGATTAATTGCAAGGTCTCACTTTATATAAATGGAGAGGCAGATAGGGCTATCAGGTTTGACCTACAAATCTGAAAAACCATTAGGAGGCAGCAAAAAGACAAAGAAAATAGTAATATTTGCTGCCGCCTAATAATCATCTGGAGATGTGCAGCTGAGATATAAAATGCCTATTTATAAAAACCATGTTGATGTGTCTTGTCTATTCATCTCTAAGGCACTTGTTATCTATTTATCTCTCAGACACTTCTTACACAACCCCATAAATCAGGCCTGAACGATCTTGGCTGATGTTTATTTATTTATTTTATTTATTTATTTTATTTAATTTTTATACCGCCCTTCTCCCGAAGGACTCAGGGCGGTGTACAGGCATAATAAAAACCAGCAATACAATATACAAATTTAAAATCCCATTTAAAAAACTTATTTAAATTAGCCCAATGATTAAAATTTACTCTACTAAAACCCCATTTAAAATTAATAAATTTAAAATTTAAAATCCCAATTTAAGCCAGCCCCGCGCGGATAAAAAGGTGAGTCTTGAGTTCGCGACGAAATGTCCGAAGGTCAGGAATTTGGCGTAAGCCCGGGGGAAGCTCGTTCCAGAGTGTGGGAGCCCCCACAGAGAAGGCCCTTCCCCTGGGGGCCGCCAGCCGACATTGTTTGGCGGACGGCACCCTGAGAAGTCCCTCTCTGTGGGAGCGTACGGGTCGGTGGGAGGCATATGGTAACAGCAGGCGGTCCCGTAAGTACCCAGGTCCTAAGCCATGGAGCGCTTTAAAGGTCGTAACCAACACCTTAAAGTGCACCCGAGAGGCCACAGGCAGCCAGTGCAGTCTGCGCAGGAGCGGTGTTACGTGGGAGCTACGTGTAGCTCCTCTATCACCCGCAGCTGCATTCTGGACTAACTGAAGCCTCCGAGCGCACTTCAGGGGGAGCCCCATGTAGAGAGCATTACAGTAATCCAAGCGAGAGGTAACGAGCGCATGAGTGACCGTGCATAAGGCATCCCGATCAAGGAAGGGGCGCAACTGCCGGACCAGGCGAACCTGGTGGAAGGCCCTCCTGGAGACGGCCGTCAAATGATCGCCAAACGACAGCCGATCATCCAGAAGGACACCCAAGTTGCGCACCCTATCCTTTGGGGCCAGTAACTCGCCACCAACAGCCAGCCGCGGCTGCAGCTGACTGAATCGGGGTGCCGGCATCCACAGCCACTCCGTCTTGGAGGGATTAAGTTTGAGCCTGTTTCTCCCCATCCAGACCCGTACAGCCTCCAAACACCGGGACAGCACTTCAACAGCTTCATTGGGGTGGTCCGGGGTCATTGTTCATTGGTCATCCAGATTTTAGCGGCAATGATAGGACGACAACCTGGAGAAACAGTAGAGGGGAATTTTGCAACATAGAGCTTTCCCAGAGACAGGCTTGAATCAAGAGGCTATGCAGCCCCAAGCTGGCTAGGGGGAAAGGAAGAAGTTCAGGGTAACCAACCCCTAGAATCTCTCAGGATATATATAATAGGTTAGAAGATTATAGCTTTGGTTTGGTTTCTGTCCATTAGGTGTAAGCAAATGAAGAACTGGACCTGATTGGATCTCCTTGTGTCACCTCTGGGGTTGGGCCTTATGTCAGCCCAAATTTGATAGACCTAGATTGGATGGCTTAATTGGAGAAGATTCAAAAGTTAAATTTAATGTATTTTAATAAAAGAGAAGCCATATTATAAATCATAGTATCAATCAGCATTGCCCTTCTGTCTTAAGGTCTGTGCCTTTCAAATGTAATAAACAAGCATCAAGCCTAATTCAGAAGTAGTGCAACAAGCTAACCACACTGAATCATAGCATGTTATTTTCTTGAAACTCCCAATAGATTTTAAATGATCAACAGCGCTCTAAAGTCAGTGCTGCACAGAATGTTCCTGCAGCAATCCCAGTCATAACGAAAATGACCCCATAACTACTTGAGATTAGTTAAAACACTGAGAGGAGCACAGCACAATTGAAAGCTTATTAGTGCCATCTAGTAGCTGAAAAGCAACATGGCATGTTTCAGTAGGAATCACCTGTCAATGCATTTTCTTTTTGTGTGTGTCACTCCAGCTGTTCATTGTCATTCAGTGAAGCTGGAAGTGAGTTCTCCGAAGGCTATGTGTCCTTTGATAAAAGACAGTCCTTTATTTCAGAAAGCACTTCTTTAGATGTATTTATTTTTTTGAAAACTCATTTTTGTCCTTTTGGTTCTTTAACTTTTACTGTACAAATAGTATCATTTACTGTACGGCCTTTCAACCCATGAGAAAAATATGAGATGGTATTGTCTTTTCAAAGCAAATTTAAGTATTGTCATTAGAAGATAGACAAACATTTTCTTGGCTCTGCTCTTGAATTTTCCTTTGTAAAGTCAAGTTATAAAGATAAACATTTTTTCTCCCAGAGAATCTCTTTCAGACTAGCCCCCTTTTCAGCCCCATCCATTATTTTTTCCAAGAAAATATAATCACTGTAATAAAGGCCAGTATTACTTCTATTCCTTCATGAAAAAATAAAAATGACGATCCAAGCCACTAACAATAATAATACAATAAATTAACCTGAAAAAGTGAAATGTGAAAGAAATAAATTAATAGATGGCACATTAGCCAAATAAAAAGAAAAAAACAGAATAACAGAGTTGGAAGGGACCTTGGAGGTCTTCTAGTCCAACCCCCTGCTTAGGCAAGAAAACCTACACCACTTCAGACAAATGGTTGTCCAATCTCTTCTTAAAAACTTCCAGTGTTGGAGCGTTCACAACTTCTGGAGGCAAATTGTTCCACTGATTAATTATTTTAATTGTCACGAAATTTCTTCTTACTTCTAGGTTGCTTCTCACTTTGATTAGTTTCCACCCATTGCTTCTTGTCTTGCCCTCAGGTGCTTTGGAGAATAGCTTGACTCATTGTTCTTTGTGGCAGCCCCTGAGATATTGGAACACTGCTATCATGTCTCCCCTAGTCCTTCTTTTCATCAGACTAGACATAACCAGTTCCAGCAACCGTTCTTTATATGTTTTAGCCTCCCGTTCCCTAATCATCTTTGTTGCTCTTCTCTGCACTCTTTCTAGAGTCTCCACATCTTTTTTACATCGTGGCGACCAAAACAGTATTCCAAGTGTGGCCTTACCAAGGCATTATAAACTGGTATTAACATTTCACGAGCCCAATAGGCCATTCTATCCCTCTGTTAACACAGCCTAGAACTGTGATGGCTTTTTTGACAGCTGTAGTACACTCCTAGCTCATATTTAAGTGATTGTCCACTAGAATTCCAAGATCTCTCTCACAGTTACTCACCCAATAGTAGTAACTGTGAGAGAGATCTTGGAGTCCTAGTGGACAATCACTTAAATATGAGCCAGCAGTGTGCTACAGCTGCCAAAAAAGCCATCACAGTTCTAGGCTGCGTTAACAGAGGGATAGAATCAAGATCACGTGAAGTGTTAATACCACTTTATAGTGCTTTAGTAAGTCCACAGGTGAAATTCTGCATCCAGTTTTCGTCACCACGGTGTAAAAAAGATGTTGAGACTCTAGAAAGAGTGCAGAGAAGAGCAACAAACATAATTAGAGGACTAGAGGCTAAAACATTAAAAACGGTTGCTGGAATTGGATATGTCTAGTTTAATGAAAAGAGAGAGTAGGACAGGGGTGGGTTCTACTTACCTTTACTGCCGGTTCACAACGGGATTGTACATGCGCAGATCGTCTATGACAACATCCGGGTGGATGGGCGGAGCCTGCCCCCAGTTTTACTACAGGTTTGCAAGAACCGGTCCGAACCAGGGGCAACCCACCCCTGGAGTAGGGGTGACATGATAGCAGTGTTCTGATATCTCAGGGGTTGCCACAAAGAAGAGAGGGTCAAGCTATTCTCCAAAGCAACTAATCTCTTCTTGCTTAGTTTCCATTCATTGCTTCTTGTCTTGCCGTGCTTTGGAGTATAAGATCCCATCTTCTTTGTGGCAGCCCCTGGAACGCTGCTATCCATACCCAATTCCTGCCCCTGTTTTTCATATCTTTTAGTCTCCAGACCTTTAATCATCTTTGTTGCTCTGTCGTTTAGTGCAGAAGGATTCAGACAAAGCAGAGCACAGAAAGTACCATTTGCAGCGGGTTTTGGTCATTTTTTTGCAGAAACAGCTGCAAGAAAACCACCAATTCAAAGAGCATTTAGGACCCCACAGATCAACCTTGAACTACAAATACTCTTTTCTATCAGTTGCAAGAGTCATTTTCAAGAAACCTCATAGCAATAAACTAGCATTCATGGAAGCCTTGTAGTTCTTGTTTCCTGTCTATTTTAGGAGCTGACTTTACAGGCCTTAATCTGCTTTTCCTGACAGTTCTCCATCGTCAACTCTTGCTTCTATTCTTTCTGGGCTCTCCTTTACTATAAAAGTGATTTGGTGCCTCCTACTATTCGCTCATTGGGCTACTTGTCACTCAACTGAAAAGCACAAACAAGATGTTGAAAAATAAGAATGTCTGTGCTGCGTAAGCTTGCTGTCATTTTCAGTGGGGAAAAATGCCCTGTTTCTACTGCTTTTTTTAAATCAATTTTATTAAATTTCAAAAAAAAATTATAAAGTACAAAATAACAAAAGGAGAAACAAATTGGGGCAGCAAAATTGGGAATCAGAAAAGGGAAAAGGTTAAAAACATGATAAGAAATGAAGGAAGATAGACTTCCAACTTTCTTCAGTACAAGTACCAATGTAAAGTAACGTCATCCTCTGTTAAAACAAAAACCTCAAAACATCATCTAAGAATATAGAAACAATCAAAATAACAGTAAAACTACATAACAAAAATCTTCTTATTCTTCGTTTAAACATGTGCATCGGAATACAATAGACATGGCTAATAATAATAATAATAATAATAATAATAATAATAATAATAATAATAATAATAATAATACATAATATTTCTACAATCATAACAAATCAATTCACCAAGTACTTAAATCGAAACTTTATTTTTATCTTTCTGAAACAAAAAATCCCCAAGTGGACTCCAAGTATGCAACAGCATATAGCCCACTTCTACTGCTGATCAAGCCAAGCCACAAAAATGTATGATGAAGGCAAGATATTTGTCCTAGTGCTGCTCTCTCCTGTTATTTAGAGCAGCAATTAGGGAATTGTAGATGTTGGATTCCAGTGGCTGTAAATCTCAGCCAACAAGGTCAAAGATACTGAAAACTCTAATCCAGATGGTAATTGTATTCCAACACATTCAAAAGAGAAGACTTATCCAAATCCCTGGTTTAAGGGGCTGCACAATCACCTAAAAAGAATAAAGTAAAGATCAGACTTGTTGGGATTATTGAGGTTTTCTGAATATCTGTTAGTCAAATCATAAAAGAAACCAGTAGATGTCCATCTTTTTGCCTAGAGTTTTAAAAGCTGTATAGATAATTATATATTTGTTAGTGCAGATTGAATTTTGGTCATTACACATACTAGAAAACATGTGAATGTGCAAATTGATAGTTCATATTTTAAAGTAATTCCCCCCTAAAGACTTATTATTTTTCATAAAATCCATGAAACCATTCCTAACCCTAATTTAATACAGTCTTTAAACAAATCACAAATGAAGAGCATATGTCCTGATGCTGAATATCCCTATGACAACTAATTGCATCATCCTCAGATGAAGCTTGCCCTAAAACTCATTGCTAAATTGTCATGATGTAATGAAATATTTCACAGTGTTATTACATACAAATTTATAATCACCACATCGTTGTCAAAGGTTTGCTATATGTGTTTACTCTCATTTGGTTTGTTCCCTTTTTAACTCACATGATTCTCATATGGAAAACCTAATGGAAATTACTGTTTGCATTTGGATAATAACATTTGTTGATAACATATGGTCTGTGGATGTTTCAGCAAATAAAAGGCTTTTAATAGTACACAGAAATAGGCGTTATATAAAGCAGACGCTATCAAAATGCACAGCACAAGATTATATAGGGCATTTCTTCTGCGGCTTAATCCCTTTTACAAGTACTTTTCATGCACTAAATTCTTGATTCCAAGCTATTCAGTGAAAATGGATTTTGGGGAGCAGACTGCAATGTCAGCAAGAAAAAAACTTGAAGTGGCTCTAAATTGCAAACAACAGCCCCAACTATTTCTTTTCCCTTGTTAATACCATTATTGTTAAAAATATGTTTTTATAACAAAACCTCAGCTTAATAAACTATTTGGGAAAGGGCTGTCTATAAATTTTAATTCTTTAATAACCTTAATTAAATCCAAATATATATCACATGCATAATTACATAATTGACTAAAAGGTGCCATTTGTGTAAAACCTTGATTTATCTACTCATTTATTTAATGAGATTTATAACCTAATTCTAACACCCTGCAGATGGCAAATAACAGACACAAGAACTAAAAATTATAAAAACAAAATATAAAGGAAAAAATAATACAATCAATTTAATCCATTAATAAAATAAATGTAAGTGATGAACCCCAATTTAATAGACATTACAGTAGTCCTGTAAGTGACAGTAAACAATTAATGAAAAATTAAAACAAGTTTTAAGATATTTCTGCTGTAATGTTAATCTGAAATTAGTTTGTGTATGCCTTTATGTATGCTAATATTATATAAAAAATAAAAAATAATAAGAACATAACAATAAGAAGTAAGTAAAATAAATTACAATATGATGTAAAAAATGAAAATGAAATACAGTCAAATCTAGTTTTAAATTAATATCACTCATTACATATCACTCATCAAAAAATAATTGCTACCAACCTGCCTTCCATTGAGGACCTGTATATTGCACGAATCAAGAAGAGGGCCGTGAAAATATTTACAGATCCCTCACATCCTGGACATAAGCTGTTTCAACTCCTACCCTCAAAACAACACTATAGAGTACTGCACACCAGAACAACTAGACACAAGAACAGTTTTTTCCCGAAGGCCATTACTCTGCTAAACAAATAATTCCCTTAACACTCTCAAACTATTTACTAAATCTGCACTATTAATCTTCTCATCGTTCCCATCACCCATCTCCTTCCACTTATGACTGTATGACTGCAACTTTGTTGCTGGTAATCCATATGATTTATATTGATACTGATTGTTTCCTGATTGCTTATTTGTAGCCTATGATTATCATTAAGTGTTGTAAGTGTTGTACCTTGATGAAGGTATCTTTTCTTTTATGTACACTGAGAGCATATGCACCAAGACAAATTCCTTGTGTGTCCAATCACACTTGGCCAATAAAAAATTCTATTCTATTCTATTATGACTCTTCATATCTTTCAATCTTTAGTTCTATATTATTTGCTTGTATCATACCCAAATACCACTTTTTGACTTTATTTTTTTGGGTACGGCATCCTTTTCCAAGATATGATATTATGGTAACCAGAAAGGCCCACGTTCCAGAAATGATCATTGTCTATGTTTAAAGTATGTAGTTTTAAGGTCACAGGCATAATTAAAAGTTTTAAAACATGAGTGAAAGGTTCAGAAGTTACCAAGGAATGACATGTGTTGTGGTTTTTAACCTCCTAATTCTCAACATCTCACACTGTCAGGATAACCACACCACACCTTTATGCTGCTTTAGCTTTTACTGATGCCTCTGCTACCTTCCCCCCCCCCAGTCCTCCAATGCAACATTTCATTCTTTTTTTCAATCACTGAAATAAAAATGTTTCAATCTCAGGATGAATTTCTAACAAAAAGTAAAGAAAGAAAAACAGTAATTACAAAAAAGGGGGGGCAGTTTTGTGCTAAATGTTGGACTGGAGATGTTCTTCCTGTTAAACACATGTTAGTAGCACAAAGCTGTTAAGGAAAAACTGCAGCGGACTTTCTTGACTAAAACGTTCTTGGCAGGGCTGGGTTCTACTTACTTTTACTACCGGTTCACAATGGGATCGCACATGCATGTGCAGATCGCCTATGATGACATCCGGGTCGGTGGGTGGAGCTTCCCGCCGGTTTTACTATCGGTTCTATAGAGTATAGGTCTGAACCAGGGGCAGCCCACCATTGATTCTGGGGTTTCCTGGAGCAAAATAAAATTTATAGAATCATAGGGCTGGAAGGGACCCTGGAAATCTTCTAGTCCAATCCTCTGGCCAAGTCAGGAGACCTTAGATCAGAAAGCAATTATTTTCAATTTGAGGCAGTAAAACACAAGTTAGATGTGCATTCATGGTAGGCTGAAGTTGAATGAAAGAACAGTCGTGTCTTTTCTTTCCTCCAGGAACTATAGTCAACCCTGTGTCCATAATGATGTAACTGCTCTTGTTCATATGTCCTGTATCTGTACATGTCACAAAAAAGGACTATGCAGAGCCTATGCACTATACTAGGATTAGTTCTTGGAATGAGAAAAGGGTTAAAAGAGCATTGTGTTATGGAAATCAAGGCTTTTCTTGAATTATATAACCAGCTCTCAAATGTCTTTCTCATAGGTCTGAGTTCAAAGAGGTTTAATCCAAAGTAAGAGTTGAATGACAAGACAAAAGTTACGTAAAAATGCTTTAAAAGGTGAAAATGGTAGAAAGAGAAACAGTCTTCCAGCTCCTAGGTATTTTGCCAAAACCTATGGTTGCAAATGAATGTTTCAAATGCAAACACGTGGATCAATCTTACCTGCAGAGTTCAGATGATGTTCCATGGAATATCTGTTTGATATCAGATCAAACAGATATTAATAGCAGTTTACAGTAATTGCTGCTATTAGACAGGGAATATTTTTGTTCATCAAGTTTTAATTCCATTTTCATTTATAGCACAGTTGAATCTGCTCCTGTTGGTCCATCAACTGTCATCGGGCCTTGAAACTGGGCTGCCACTCATGCAGAGGTGTGCCTCAATGGTACATTTTTGATAGAGAGATAGCAGCAGACAACATAGAACTTGGCAATATATCTTGCATTTTGAGCTAGTGTTACTTTTTGTATTGTAAATGGCAATGCAAAAGGCTACTTTCTCACAATTTATTAAGCCCTATATGTGTTTTATTAAGTCGGGGAGAGGAGAGAACAGCCCACCTTCATGAGAACAAATGTGCCATTTACGAAAGAAAGAAAGAAAGAAAGAAAGAAAGAAAGAAAGAAAGAAAGAAAGAAAGAAAGAAAGAAAGAAAGAAAGAAAGAAAGAAAGAAAGAAATGGTAACACAGCTTGAAATTTCGAGAAACAAAATTAAATGAGCTGTGAAGACTATTGAAAATCTATTGGAGCCATAACAAAAAGTACCTTGTGTTCTCTCCAAACCTAAAAAAAGAGTCTGGTGTGGTTTAATAAAATCAATTTCAATTATTCTGCAAAAAAAAAAGAGTTCTAAATTGGGATCTTGTGTGCTCTTCCGTTTTACAACTCAAATACTTTAGAATAGTTTAGAAACCTGATGGTGCAGCGGTTAGAATGCAGCACTGCGAGTTAACTCTGCCGATTGTGAGCAGTTCGATCATAACTGGCTCCTTCTATCCTTCTGAAGTTGGTAAAATGAGGACCCAGATTGTTGGTGGCAACATACTGACTTTGTAAATCACTTAGAGAGTGTTGTAAAGCACTGTGAAGTGGTATATAAGTAAGTACTATTGTTATTGCTATTAAAAATTTCTGAGGAAATGATAAGGGGCAGAAAAATCATGGAAGTGTCATAGTACAGAACTACTTTTTTTTAATGATCTGGTTTTATGTCCCAGTATCAGTAATGGCCTCTCTCATATTCAAATCAACTATCCAGCCATTTCACTATCCACAGATTTCCTTTTTGAGGTTTATGGAGAAGACAGAATCCTTATTTCACCTCATTTTTTTTAATCCGTCATGACTTTTTAAGCTCCTGCTGTGACATTTTACTTCTTGAACTAATTCATCCTTTTTATATTTCTCTCTTGCTGATGGTTTAATACTGTTGCTGATTTGCTATTTTTCACTTTTCCTTTTGTTTGTGTTTTAAATACTCTGTATTTTCTATTTTATGAGTATTAAGAAAAGTGGTACAAATGAAAGCAAATTATTTTGCAGCCTGCTAGACATAATCAAGAAGATAGATTCTGAAAAGGCCTGTGATGAGCCCTCAATCATCAATTAGAGATTTTGAACTTTTCCAAAGATTCTTCATTTGTATCTTTGTCTCCTTGTTTTGCGTGAGTTTGTTCATTATTTCATTTCGGCAGATTATCTGCAGTACTTATGGTTTGTTTAGCCATTATACTCCTAAATGGCTCCAAGCAGCATGCAATATAAATATCAAAACCATCAAAAAAATGCTGATTTCAATGTTCTCCAGAAGACTGATAGTGTTAATTTTTCATTTATGACCTCCCTCCCTTCCTTCTAGAGCAGGGGTGTCCAAACTTGGTCCCTTTAAGACTTGTGGACTTCAACTCCCAGAGTTCCTCAGCCAGCTTTGCTGGCTGAGGGACTCTGGAAGTTGAAGTCCACAAGTCTTAAAGGGACCAAGTTTGGACACCCCTGTTCTAGAGCTAATGTTCACCTCTTTTCAAAACAGAACAGTGAGAAGGCAGTTTGTGTAAACCAGGGGTGTCAAACTCACGTCATCACAGCGGCCATATTGGGACTTTTTTCCCCTTCGCTAAAGTGGGTGTCGGCATGGCCAGCACATGATGCATCTGGCCTGTGGGCCGGGAGTTTGACAGCCCTGATGTAAATGAACCCTGATTTCAATGATCTGATTTCAATGTTCCCAGTCGTGATATCTATCATCACTCCCTTTCTTCTACCATATGCCCCCTTAACTACTGATAGAAGAGAATATTGTACCTCACGGTTGAACTGTCGAGTCATTGGTGCTCTCTGAGACTGGTTGTTTTCTTGCAGATGTTTTATTATCCAACCGGGTAACGTCTCAGACAAACAAGCTAACAATAAAAAACAGCCCAGCCAAAGAACCTCCAAAAATACTCCCACCAATGGGACAAGCCATTAATATATAGAATAGAATAGAATAGAACAGAATAGAACAGAACAGAACAGAACAGAACAGAACAGAACAGAATAGAATAGAATAGAATTTTTTATTGGCCAAGTGTGATTGGACACACAAGGAATTTGTCTTGGTGCATATGTACATAAAAGAAAAGATATGTTCATCAAGAATTCTAAGGTACAACACTTAATGATAGTCATAGGGTACAAATAAGCAACCAGGAAACAATATCAATATAAATTGTAAGGATACAAGCAATACAAGGATAAAAGGATATAGAGAACAAAGCCTACTCCCTTCTAGCACTGATGATGTTATCTAGTTAGGTAATGAAACATCTGCAAGAAAACAAACAAGCTCAGACAGCACCAAGGACCCCAAAGTCCCTTAGCTATACCACCCAAATAATCCATGTTGTTTATAAATATAGCTCTGGATCTTTAATGAAATGCAGCAAACTATTCATTTAATGGAATCATAGAAAGTTTTACTTTTTGTCTAATTCTAGGGTTTGACTCCAGAATATAAACAATTTTGGAAATGGGTAGTATTTGTATTCCTCCAGTTTTGCTGATCATAGTAACCCACTGCAATGGGCCTGCAACTTACAAGCAAAGTTTTGATACAATATTTTCATCAGCCTTCTTTTTACTGAGTTGCAAAATAAACCCAAATGCAAGCATGCTGTTTGCTACTGTTGGCTTCGTTTTAGTCTGTTGCCTTTCCAGAGGAAGTTTTTCAACGTTGCTGAGTTTTGTCTTGCAGGTTTTTTACCACATTAATTCATTAGCACAATGGCACTCCTGTTGCTTTTTTAAAAAAAAAAACTATATATGACAGTTGGTGACATTTACATTAACCTTTTCCCCTCCAAGGTGACAGCGCTGAGGTGGCAAGCAGTTGTTGCTGCTGCTTCTTTATTTCTTAATGTCTTTCTTGTGGATGTTTTCACAGCTGGGGAACTCAGGGTGACTTTTCCACGACACACGCCCTTCCGGCTGTGAAGGTGAAGCTGTTTACGGAGAGTACCGGTGTCCTGGCTTTGGAAGACAAAGAACTTGGGCGGGTAAGGGCAGGCACAGTTGGTGACCACACCAGCAAATAATGCAATGATGGGAATGACAACATTGCATCTCTTATTTTTGGCATGACTTACCCCCATGCTGTCTGTCTCCTTGGTCTTCATTCTTATGTAACTCTTCTTAATTTTAATTGTTTCACCTTTAGCTTTTTAATCACCTCTAAGGCCGCCAAAGTCCCCTTGTTGGTGAGATGGGCAGCACGTACAGGAAATTCAATAAATAAATATGCTGTGCTAGAACTAGAGCTGGTGAAACATTTTCTTGAAGAAGGAAGGAAAGTTTGGACAGCTCTTTGAAAAACTCAAATGTCAATTTTTGATTCTGAAGACACAGCGAACATGTGCACATATGCGCACGTGCACACACATACACACACAACACCCCTGCAGGAGATTGGAAGTAGGGCCTGAAATACATTTTTGCAATTTCCACATTGGTAAAGCATTTCAAACAGAAGGCTGACTGAGAACCTTGCATGAAAGAGAACACAGGGATTGCATACTTTCCCCAAACTGATGAGACACAGTCCCAAAAAATTCAGAGTTGAAAATAAATTACTGTTAAAAAGGGTAGGGAAAAGAGGAACTTTCTCATCTCAGTAACAAGCCATCCCTAAAATAAACATCTTAAACTATTGAAAAGAACACAGGATTGGAAGAGAGGGGAAGGGAAGGGTGTGAAACCAATTCCATGTAGTTAACATATGAAATTAATGTTGCTTCAGTTCGCTAAGGGAAGTTATAATATTATTGCTGAGTGGTGAACTTCAGATCCTGAGAAAGACCCTCCCCTGCCCCTGTAGCTAGTTTAGTCTAGTAGTTAAGGTGCTGGCTTAGGAACCAGGAGATGGTGAATTGTAGTCCTGCTTTAGATATGAAAAATCAGCTGGGTGACTTTGGGCCAGTCATTCTCTCTTAGCCCAACTCACCTCACTGGTTTATTGGTTGTGGAAAAAATAGGAGGAGGTATATAACAGTATGAGGTATGTTTGCCACATTGAGTTCTTTATAAATAATAATGGTGGGGTAAACATCAAATAAATAATAATAGAAGTACTAGTGTCTTCTTCCATTGGCCAGGCCAAGGCATTAGGAAGAGAAGGGGAGAGGGGAGGATCCCAATAATTTATTTCCCAGAGATAAGTGCAAATCAATGCTGATCTCATTTTAGAACAGAGATGGGATTGCTTCTGAGGCTGTTAACAATCTACCTCAGGTAGGGCAAGGTTGCCAGAGTAACTCTGAATCTATGGATCTATGGAATGAATTTCATTTATCATCTCTGCCGATCAGTAGATAATTCAACATATTCGGGTTAGCAGTTGAATTAAGTATGGCCTGTCCATTTATTCCTCCAGCTGCTAAAGCAGATAATAATGCCAACTTTTATTTTTTTTATTATTAGATAACAGGTTCCCAGTGATACTGCGCTCCTGAGTGTTTCTTCTTTTTTTCCTCTATGTCAATGTCATTTTTTTTTTCCCATAGCGCCTTCAGCAGCATTTATCTTAGTGACAGATATAATTGCCAATAAATTTCCTTTGGGCTCTGCTTTGCCTCTACTCACCCTCCTCTGCTCTTCACTTACCGCTGCATGGGACACAAAAAGCATATGTCTATAAGGCTTAAATTTAACTTCAATAACCTTAACTGGAGAGTCCAGACACTGTTCACTGTTCTTCAGTTAAAAACTCCTACTTTCTCTCCCACCCACCCCGCCTGTCTTTTGTATAAGTTATTAAGTTCTAGCTCTAAATTGAAATAATTTTATTGTACGTGCTGATGATAAATGAGACTGTCTGAGTGGATGTATGGTTTTTATTCTATAACCAAGTAGAGTAGAGGCAAAAAAAAATATTTTTAAGGTCTATTACAATCTAACTGAGCAATTGAATTTCTGCTACTGAAGTCCTCATTTACGTATCCACAAATGCACTGCTGAAAACTTTGTCATGATTTATAAACCAAAGTCCTAAGATGCTAAAACAAAACTATGGAGCTTTGATGAGGGAATTATCCAGAATAAAGTGGTATGGAGTCTATTACTTATTTTTACAAGAATGGATTGTTTTTATAACTAGACAGCAACTATTTGGTTAACTACCCAAAGACAATACAAATCAGGCAACAAGGAAGTGAGGAGTTTCAGAGAGAAATCTCTAATTAGAAAAAAAAGGAAGATAGAGTGGGTTTTTCCCAATAGAAACTTTAGAAGGATAATTTGAATGAATAGGGCAGAGGTGTCAAACTCATGGCCCATGGGCCAGATACATCACATACTGGCCACACTTACTGCTATTTTAGCAAAGGGGAAAAAGTCACAATACATCATGTGACGCCAACATGATGATGCAAGTTTGACACCCCTGCTATAGGGGACAGTGCTCATCTCCATTTCAAGGCCATTGTGCCAGTGCTGTCTGGAGAGATTTCTACAGTCAAGTGGTCATAATGATCTCACGGAGTGCTGTTACTTCCCACCAAAGTGGTACCTATGTGTCTACTTTTTTATTTTTATTTATTTATTTATTTTGTCACAACATTATATATAAACACATATAATGAAAGAAAACAATAGGACAGGAACGGTAGGCACTTTTGTGCACTTATGCACGCCCCTTATAGTCCTTTTAGGAATGGGGTGAGGTCAATGGTAGACAGTTTTTGGTTAAAGATTTTGGGAGTTTGAGAAGAGACCACAGAGTCAGGTAGTGTGTTCCAAGTGTTAACAACTCTGTTACAAAAGTCATATTTTCTGCAATCAAGATTGAAGCGGTTAACATTAAGTTTCAATCTATTGTTTGCTCTTGTATTATTGCGATTGAAGATTGAAGCTGAAGTAGTCTTTAACAGGAAGGACATTGCAACAGATGATTCTGTGTGTTAAACACAGGTCATGTCTGAGTTTGCAGTTTACATGCTTTCAAACTGCTAGGTTGGCAGGAGTTGGGACGAGGACAGGAACTCATACAGTCATGAGATCTCAGGTTTTGAGATATATATACACAGAGAGAGAGAGAGACTTTAAAAATGAAAGAAATAAAAGAAACAGATGAGAAACGCAAAAAGTAAAATGAAGATAGCTCTTATGCTTCACTTAGCTCTTTTCTCTGATTAAATATATTATCAGTAAGTTGGGTCAAAATGCACGTACTTATATTGACCTTCTGAACTTTCTATCATTTTATGTATGGGTTAACCCTTGAAACTTTGTATTTTCATTTCCAGCACAGATAATAATTTAGCTACATTAATTATATTTCATTCAATAAAATGAACTTCCACTACTTGAATTTGACCTCAGTTGCTTTTCTTCTCTTAATGTTTAATATATTAAAGTATGATAGTTCTGTAGACATATTTTAATGTATTTCTCTTTTTTTAATGACTTTTTAAAACTATTATTATTGGGCATGCTTAAATTACTTGTGACCAACCAAAATGTACTGCAGTACTCTCAGTTCCAAGACTGTATCTTTGTGAATGTCTTCCACCTTATACCTCCCAATAAAATAAGTAATGAGTATTAAAGAGTATTTGAAGAACAAACTATATATACAAATTAGGACAGATAAAGATTGCTGGGTTCTTGTTGGCTCACAATGCATATAAACAAGGGAAAGGGCTTTGAGACCCCAAGAACCTGGAGCAATCTGAAAAGTTTTTTCAGAGTAGATCCCTACATGGATTCTTGAACGCTGCCCTTCCAAACCACACATTGGAATTTGATATGACAGGTTGCAATTATTTTCTCTTTTGCGCTACTTCTTAGTTTTCAGGTGAAATCGTTATTAACGGTCCCCATATCATGCTGACTCTTGATGTGGTTGGGCTTAAGCTTGATTTAGACTTGTCACAGATGTGCGTAGGCATCAGCACATACCTACACTGTGCATAGTAGGTAGGTTGCAAATGGTTGCAGATGGGTCAACTTGCACACCTCCCAAATCTCAACTATATGCTGTGAGGAGGTGTGTACTGATCATTTGATTCAACTTCCTGTTGGAAAGTTTTCTAATGCCACCCCTAGTCAGAATGTTAACATTCGCAGAATTATAAATATTATAAATATAAAAAAAAATTATAACATTATAAATAGCAATAGCACTTAGATTTATATACTGCTTCATGGTGCTTTACAACCTTCTCTAAGTGGTTTACAAGTCAGTATATTGCCCCCAATAATCTAGGTCCTCATTTTACTGAAAGATGGAAGGCTGAGTCAACCTTGAACTGGTGACAATTGAATTGCAGAACTGCAAGCATCTGGAAATCAGCAGAATTAGCCTGCAGTACTGCATTCTAACAACTGCACCACCATGGCTCATAAATGCAACAGCTATGCAACTGTCTCCAAATGGCAAATGAATGAGTTACCTGACGTGCAGTGACACAGAAGTCTAATTCTCACCTTATGCATCCTAAGTCAAACCAAAAACCATTAGGCTTACGTTCAAAGGTGGGATTCACTTAATTTCCCTACCAGCAAGGCCTACTGTGCATGCTCTTTGTCGTGCATTACATCTGGATGAGTGGGCGGAGCCTCCCACAGTCGACAATACCAGTTCACCCAAACCGGACAGAACTGGCTGAATCCCATCTCTGCTTACGTTGGAACAACATGACCTCTTTTAAGTCGCATCACAGTTGGTAATGCTGAGAAAAGGCACAAGACTTTTTTTGGAGCAATCACCTTGCCCAGTCACAGAATTACATGGTAGATCCTAAAAAGACCTCTAATTTTTACAATGTTCTTTAAACCTTAAAGAAGAAAAAGTGACATAGCTGCATAATATTGTTTTGTCGAGTAGAAAATTCATTTACTTTACTTTTCATTGGACTGATATGACAACAATGAAAGTTAACATCATTTTTATGATGATGGTATCGCAGGAACTCTTATCTGGGAGCAAAATAATTCTGAGAGATTCAACATATATTCCATGCATCTGCATAGAATTGCACATACGTGCACTCTAAATCTCTGTATGTTAAAACTTTGTCTTCAGGTTGTTCTTCATCCGACACCAAATAGCCCCAAACAATCTGAATGGCACAAAATGGCTGTTTCCAAAAACTGTCCTGATCAAGATCTGAAAATCAAGCTTGCTGTCCGAATGGATAAACCTCAGAATATGAAACATTCTGGGTAAGTGACTTTTTTTTTTTTTGGCAAATGACAGTGATTGTAAGTTAGCATATTTTCCAATATTATAATAATTGAAAACAATCTCCTCCTTCTTCCAGAGTTTGTATTAAAAATTGAATCAATGGGATTTAATTTTCATCTTTTTGAGAATGATTGACATTTTATTCACTGGCAGCTTTGACCTCTCTTAATCTTTTAAAACAAATGTCTTCTGTAAACAATCTCAATCTCCTGCATGTGAATTAAGAATATTATTATTCTCAAAAAGGAACAATAAAATATAAATCGGTGTAATTTCCCTGCATTTTATGTCTTGCACTGAATTTTTAGAACAGGAAATTCCTTATTGTATAATCAGAGTATTCATAATAATGATAACCTTTGAATATCCTGATTATGCCGTCATAAGTAGGCATATAATATTCTGAATGTGTTTTCAAGGTCTTTGAAATAATGATGGAGGCCGGGCAGGCCTGGAGGGAAAGGGACAGGCTGAAGTTCAAACCCAAGTGATGCTTCTCTTTAGTCCTGAACAAGGTGACATTTTCCCCTTTTGGACTGCCCCAAAACTTAGGGGACTTCTTGGAGCAGGAGGCAATGACAGCAAGGAAGACCTTCAAATAAATTCACCTACTGTACCAGTTGGGCCCATACCACAATTAGGAGCACATGATCCAACAAATTGAAATAGTGTTTCACTCTTTATGGCTTCTTGTCTTCCACATATAGACATAAAATAATCTTTCTGAATTGTTCCTGGACCATGTTAGAGAAGACTTTTACTCACCCTCAGCCTCTTCACATAGAGCAGACAGACAGATTTACAGCACCCTTGTACCCTCCCATGTTGCACCAATTTGTCATTCTTAATCCAACAGAAAGGGGATTTATTTATTTATTTATTTATTTATTATTAACAAATTGTAAATTAATATTGGTTTATTAAATTAAAACAAATTTAATTTTATCATGGAATCCAAATACACAGCACACCTGGTCTATGTAGACTGCTGTTAGATTTGGACATGTGGACTTTTTTTTAAAAGAAAGTATGTATGTCAAATTCAGCGTGGACAGTCCTCACTTTTCATAAAGATTTCACCCCATCATTGACTGCATAATCCACCCTTACATGCATTAGGCTGCATTTTATGCATTTTTCCATTGAAATTTCATCCCTACATTTTAAAGAGCAATGCTGAAAATGTAAGACATGTATGGTGGAATGGAGAGCAGTATGAAAATAATATTCTAATCTCTCACCAAATACAATATACATCTTGATGGGATTCTAATCTAATTCAGCTCTGTTAGTATGTCTCCTTTATCCCAACTTGCAATAAAAACATAGGTGCTATATTTTTGGACCATTTGTTCAGCATTTTGTCACTAATGTTAGCCAATGAGTTACAATCTAACCTCTGCTACCTATATTGCATTGGGTGCCAATTAGCTTCCGGGTCCAATTTAAAGTGTTGGTCATTACCTTTAAAGCATGAGACCAGATTATCTGAATACCTGATTTCTTCGACCCATTACACCCAGGCAGAGAGGGAAGGCATATTACAAACCCTGTCGTTAAAGAACATTACTGGTGGAAACTAGGAACAGAGCCTTCTCTGCTGCATCCCCCACCCTAGGGAACATCTTGCCCCTGGCAGCGAAGCAGGCCCCTACTTTCCTGGTCTCCTGGAAGAGCATTAAGATCAGACTCTGCCAACTGGCCCTGCAATTGAAGATGCCATGCAACTCTAGGGGTAGTTGGTGGGCTGAAGGTTCTTTCTCTGCCTTTTAATTTTGCAATTGTTCTTTTTAACTTTGTTTTAATCTTTTTTTTTAACTTTGTTTTTAACTATAGCAATAGCACTTACAGCATTCTAGGAGCAGTTTACAATGTCACCATATTGCCCCTAAAATCTGACTCCTCATTTTACTCGGAAGGATGGAAGGCCAAGTTAACTTTGAGTCCCATCAGGATCGAACTCCAGGCTATGAGCAGAGTTTGCCTGCAATACTGCATTCTAATCACTGTGCCACCAAATCATATAACTTTTATATGATTTTCCATTTTATTTGTAAACTACCCAGAGGGATGCAAGTGTGGTGGGCAATATAAAAAAATTATAAATAATAAAAATAAATAAATGGGAAGCTCACTGGAAAGATATAATACAATAACTATGCTCTATTCTTTCCATGTAGCTTTCAGGAATCAAACATCATGGAGAATCCATATGGCTTTTCATGATTAATAGCCATTCATATGTCTATGTTCCACAAATTTGTCTTATCTGTTTTAAAATGACCATCAGCACTTTCTAATTTAATGTAATTTAATCACTTTCTTAGCTAACACCAGCTGTGTTGTCACACCTGATGGTGCTGAACAAAATTGTAATCAGAGTGTGATCACTGCTGGCATTTTCCAGCTATCGTCCTTTACAATTTTATTTTTAAAAAGTGCCAGTAATTTTTCTTGTCTGAGACAGAAAGTAATCTAATGAAATTTGAAAGTGAAATAATATCTGTCAGAAGGAATATCATGGTAGATTCCAGACAGATTCCAGACTATTTTTTTTTGTGCAAAGAAAAAGAAGGAATATTGATGCCCCTTTCTTAATGTAGAATAACTGATTATTGGAGATGGAGACTAGCGAGATGTAGAAGAAGGATTAGCAGAAGCTAGAGATGGAGTCAAAAGAGGAATCAGTCTAGAGTCACTATGTAGAGTCACTCTTTTGACTCTGCCCCCAGGTTCTGCCACTCCTTCTCCTATAGGAGAATACTGAAAGATTAGCTCACTTCTCTTTTCCATAGAAGAAAACACAGTAGCAGTTAAGCCAGTCATCAACTTAAAATATCACCATTCCCCCATCCCCGTTCCTGTGGTCATGTGATGAGATTTGGGAGCATGGCAACTGGTTGACAATTAATGGCGGTTTGTAGGAACCCATAGTCACAACACAATTTGCAACATTTTTTTTTTTTGCTAAAATCAGTGTTTAGTTGCAGTTTCCAGTAAAAACTGCCCAATGCAAACAATGCGATTCTTATTTATTTAAAAAAAATCCTCTAATGAAGTTTTCCTTGCTGCTTTTATAGATATTTGTGGGCCATCGGCAAAAATGTCTGGAAGAGATGGAAGAAAAGGTTCTTTGTACTGGTCCAGGTAATGCTTCCACTAAAACATATATTTGAATTATTCTTTTAACACCACATTGTAATACAATTAGTCTCTAAGACCAGTACTGATACACAAACACAAGGATATTTTGGTCTGGGTTCAGACAAAATCTGAAGCTATTATGAATGAGGGACCACACATTACAGTAAGTGTAACAAAGCTCATTACAGCATAAGCTTACAGATGAACAAGGCTGATGACACTAATTGCTGTACAATTGTACAGTGCAAAGTCTAGGATTGTAAATGATGGGCAGTTTATGGGTGAACTCAATGGGACAAGGGAGGCAAGCAATTCCTCTATCACCTTCAATAGATTCCATCCTGAATATATAAGGAAACTTAGAAGGACTGCATGTCCTCATCGTCCTTCTGCTTTAGAGTTATAATGCATGTAAAGAAGTTGTTTAATGAGTGCTCATTAAGCAACTTCTTTACATATGCATTATAAATCTAAAGCAGGTGCAGGAAAAAAGAGGCACAAAATTTAACTGAAGAAAGGTTATCTACTTGTGAATTAGCAAACAAGTTTGGGAGAAAGGCTTTTTCTTTTATGACAACGTTTTGGAGATGAGGTTGCTGCTTCTGTTTCTTGTGTCTGACACCAGAAGTCCTCACTGCCAGGACTTCTTATCCACGCCTTTATAGCACTACAATTACTATTGTGCAGGGTTCTCAGTGTGCATATCTTCTCCTTCTCCTCCTCCTCCTCTTTCTCCTTCTTCTTGTCCTTCTCCTCCTCCTCCTCCTCCTCCTCCTCTTCCCCCCCCCTCCTCCTCCTCCTCCTCTTCCTTCTTCTTCTCCTTCTCCTTCTTCTTGTCCTTCTCCTCCTCTTCCTCCTCCTCCTCCTCCTCTTCCCCCTCCTCCTCCTCCTCTTCCTTCTTCTTCTCCTTCTCCTCTACCCAATAGACTCTTTAATTAACACCTTTATTTTACATATTTGTATTATTTAATCTTGTTTTAAGACATTGTGACTTACATCAAGATCTTTTGGGTGGTAATGGTGTAGTGATATACATGTAAATGAATGAATCAGCAAAATCGTTATAATAGTAGATAGCAATAGATGAAATGGTTATAGTTAACTTGATAGAGGAACATGTCATTCTAAGTCATAACGAACAACTAATTTATTTTGGATTATTTTGGACTGAGACCAGCAATTCCATTACTAAGTGACACTGCACATTCAAAACCACATTTTTTTTCCTTTCTCTTTTGGAGTGTAGATGCAAGCCATGATTTCTTTTAGGCTTCATTGGGCATCTCCACCCAAAGATTTTTACAGTTTCAGAACCAGTTCTGGACCTGCCTGCGCTCATATCTCTACTTCTTCTACAGCTTATTTGCACCAGATAATACTGTGGCTGTTTGAAACTCACAGAGTTGAAAAGAGAATAATGATAGTTTCAATGAGAAATAACCCCTTTTTTTGTTTCCTTAACTCTTAATCTGTTGCTACTGTTATTTTGCTTTGTTCTGGGATAACGTTCAGTTTGACAAGTTTTTGGTTCATTATAATTTGAATCACTGTAGGTAATATGCCATACATATTCACGTACAGATGAGTTTATTTAATATTAGTCTTTTGTATCTTGAGTGCCTGTCAGTACAGTTTGTTTCTTCCAATGATGGTGTGCAGGCAACGGTGTATTGGCTTCCAAGAGAACTTCTAGCACTACTATAGTTTCTAGTGTAGAAACCTAGCTTGCAAAAAAATAATGCTGATGGGTCAGTTGTACAGAAAGAATAAATAAGGATCAAATTGTTAAACTAATCTATGAAGGGAGAGTGAGTGGATTAAGAGGAAGGGGGAGAGGCTGTGATTGGAAGGAACCAGTGAGATCCTCAAAACGAATGAGGTGAGAATTTTTTTAAAAAAATGCTATGGATGAAATGTAGTGGTAGAAGTGAGGATGGTTTGCAAAAATAAAGGGGTATGAATGTGAGTGATGTATGATGAATGATGCTTGTGTAAAACTAACTTTAGATTATGTTGATGAAGATTCTCAGTCATCCAGGTAGAGTTGCCTGGAAGTTAAGTCATGGCAACTGGACTTCTTTTCTTTTCAGTTGGAAACTTTTGCCGCTTAAGTTTCAAACAAAAAAAAGTCCAATTGCCATGACTTAACTTTCAGATAACTTTAGATTCATTCTTTCCTTTATCTCCTGCTTCCAGTTTATTTTATTTATTACTTCTATGCTTCCACTTCTTTTCTACACTTTGTGTAATTGCTTTGTCCAAAACAGAATAGTATTTGATGATAGGCTTATATGTATATATATGTGTTTGTGTGTGTGTGTATTCTGTTTCTTTGCTTTCCCTGCATTTTTCAAGAGCAGTTTTCCACATTCAGAGCCCTATAAGAGTTTTGGGACTACAGTTCCAGAACTGTTATTGATAGATCCAGAATGCCAGGGTGAGCAAAGCTGTTCTGAAAGCTACCCAGATTATTTCAGATCATTCTGTGCTGCCTTTTAGGATTAGTGAAAGAAAACCAATGAGAAGAGAATAAAAGACTCTTCACAGTACTAGAAGTAAAGAGAAAACAGAACTCAGATTGAAACTAATACTCATTAACAGAAACCATGAGAAAAAAAGAAATCTTAAAAATTTTCATAAAAGCTGGCAGTGATTTAGAGGCTTCCCTTGCTTTAAAACAGAAATGCTTCTGTAATTAGACATGAAACTTTTGCTTCAAAGCCCAATTTCCTCATCCATAATATTCATCTGGCCTTTTCTTTAAAATACTGTTTATCTAATCTTGAATCGTTGGGTTGGGTGTTGGTTGCAATGCCATTTCTATATTCTGAAAGTATTCAGTCTGAATAGTGGTATAACGTGCCCCTACAACTCTATAATGTGCAAACAAGCTTAGAACATAGAATGCTATGATTTTACTACATGTCTTCTGTATATCACCATTCTAATAGCAAATTTACTCTCTGAGAGGAACAGAATGTTAATTGCATGCAAATTTCAAGGCAGAGACTTGTTATTCACCTCATTGTAAATTCTGAAATATGCAGTGTGAAAGCGATGGCAGCATATGACCTCAAGGTTAAGAATGAAAATTATCCACAGCCTCATAAATCAGGGAGAAAAAACATGGCAAAGTCCGTCTAAGTGCTCCTAACTGGCTCAGAGAATCTCAGAAAAGCTTTTAAATTGCACAAGTAGGTAGATAACGTTACTGTTGAACTTCAAGGCCATCAGCCAATAATCATTTACAATCTTGTTAGATATTTCCTCACTTTCTCCTTTACATCAATATGCTGAGAATGTCCCTGACTCCTTTCCTAAACATTTAAAACAGACACTGTAGCTGAGATGCAATTTATTGTTAAGCCTTAAAAATCAGTAGAAATGATCACTGTTGCACTTCTAAGATACTATCAAAAGAGCAAATGGTTTTTGGGGCACCTAAGAAAACAATAGGTTTGTTGTTTTGCTGGCTCAGATTTGTTTTTAGTTAATCATGTAAGTAGTAGTGGAATCATGACACCAATACAAGTGTGAACAGAGGTGTTCTAGGAACATTCACCTGCAAGAATCAAAACTGTGCAACCATTCCAAAGGGAAAGAGGATAGCGATAAATAACATTTGAGAAAATGTATCAAAGTACTACTTAATCAGCATCCTACAAGCATGTGATCGTGTTCCATCTTGATGCCTTCAGCATCAATCAACATAGATTGATTGTTCTTTTATAGGATAACACAACATGCTGAATCGTAAACTACCCAGGCTGGCTTCATAAAGCCTGCCAGGCTACAAAGAAAACTACCCAAGATTAAAACTAATCAAGACTAGCACATTGTGCAAAAACAGCACCTCTGTCTTTAACTGACATGGTTAAGGGTGATAGACAACACAGCACCTAGCTCCATAGTGCTACTAATCAGTTGCTGGTACAGTTGCTGGGTGGCAAATTCAAGGCCCGTAGGCCAGATCTGGCCTGCGGGGTGCTTAAATCTGGCCTGTGGGGCCGGCCTGGAAATAGCAAAGGATCAGCCCACGATGCCTCTGGCAGGAAAATGAGGCGTGGGAGGCCTGTGTCTGGATGGCCTCCTGCAGCATTTTGCTGGCTAAAACGTAACCACACTGGTTTTTTTTATTATTATTATTTGCATTTATACCCTGCCCTTCTCCAAAGACTCAGGGTGGCTTACACTATATCAAGCAATAGTCTTCATCCATTTGTATATATTATATACAAAGTCAACTTATTGCCCCCAACAATCTGGGTCCTCATTTTACCTACCTTATAAAGGATGGAAGGCTGAGTCAACCTTGGGCCTGGTGGGACCTGAACTTGCAGTAATTGCAAGCAGCTGCTGTTAACAACAGACTATCTTACCAGTCTGTGCCCCATTTTGGCCAGCAGAGTGCTGCAGGAGGCGTCTATCCCATTCCCCACCACCCTGACCAGCCTGTGGAGGAGAACTACAATGCTGATCCGGCCCTTGAAGAAATCCAATTTGACACCCCTGCTATAGTTTCAGTCAGCCTGCAGCCAATGGTTCTCCAGTTTAAATTACGCGATTCTTCTTTTGCATATGGAGTTCTTCTACAGTTTCAATCCCTTCGTCACAGATTTATCTTCTTGATCCGGCACTGAGAACATTTTGACAGTTTTATCATATATTGTTATAGGTGATCATTAACAAATCAGGGGGGTGCCCTTCATCTCAAGCACAGTCCAATACTTTCCTCTTTTTAAGTAGCAGTCAAATCTGTTGTCTTTTTATTTCTAGTTTGTTTGTTCTTGAGTAGTTCTAAGCCATATGCTTTTAATCTGTCCCATCATCTGTTGTGCTTTGTTGTTGGATCATGATGCTTTTTTTTTTTTAGTTTTGCTTTATTTATTTACTTTGACAATCCTGGCAGAAACATGTTCTTTCCTTTGTAGAAAAAAAATAAATACCTGAAAAGGCTAAATGAACGGGTACAAAAAAGGGCACAATTTAAAGAATGGTGCTGAAGTAAAACAGGTTTGTGTATTTTTTTTCCCCCGGACTGAAAACTTTGCCAATTGGGAGCCACATGGCAAAAAATATTGGGGAAGACTCAGATTAAAAACTCACATTGACTCCATATGGTTAACAGGTAAATAAAATTCAATGTAGTTAATAAAATGATTGTCATGTATTTATTCCCATTCTGTCTTATTGACAATGGCATTTAGTAGCAACTGTTGGAATTCTATGGGGATCACACTCAAAGTTTGTGACGTACAACTGTGCCCCTGGACTAAGAAAAGATTAAAATACTTAAGGTTTCCAAGTCTACAAAATACTGAAGATGGAATGTTAAGAAAAATTATGAATGAACTGGTGAGGTTAGTCATTTTTATTGCCTCAGTATTAGAACTCTTTTTTTTTTACTTAGATTGATTTCTGATGAGTTGGGGGGGGGTGGAATCCCAATTCTTCCATTAGCCAGAATAAATAAAGATGCACAAAATGGCTAAGACTATGTTTTCCTTAGTAATGTGTGAAGTCTCTAGAGGCTCTCCATAAATTTCCAGATTGGAAAATTCATGAATGATTTCATTAAAAAGGCAAACAGTGTGACATGAATCAGCAAGGTGCATATCTGAACTGAACTGTGAGCATGTTCACAAAATAGAAACTGTCAAACATGAAATTAACTATTAATATAGAGAATACTGATGAAGCATAACTACCCGGTATCTGTATTCAGAAGATGATTACTTATGAGTACTAAGAACCAAAACGTACAAGATAGCTCTGCCTTCTGGCCACTGACATTTGTACTATTATTGTCAAATAACACAAAATTGGCATCAGCTATGTACACACAAGTCTCAGTCCACAGAGATAGACATTCAGACTGACCAACTTAGTGGGAAAAATGCTATTATAAACTTAATTTCACTTGGATTCCTTCACATTGACATTGATTATCCATGAGTGAGATGTATGTCAGCTTCTAGAGCAGGGGTGTCAAACTGGCGGCCCATGGGCCAGATGCGTCACGCAAAGGCCATGCCCTCCCCAGTTCCACAAATGGGAAAATGTCAGGAAATGTCACATGATGGCAACGTGACACGGCAAGTTTGACACCCATATTCTAGACAGTAACATTCATAAATAGTTCCTTCCTCTATTTTCCTCTGCCTTATGTACCTCATGGGGCTTCTACCTCTGTTATCCCTGCTAGAAATGTCTGGATGCAGTTGTCAGTGATTGATATATTGACAATGAAGATTATGTTGCTTCTGCAGAAATAAACTGTGTTTAAAGAAACAATTAAGACTTTATTTGGTGAATTAGAGGACATACTACTTAACAGTTACAAGGAGATATTTTTAAGAATGTAAAAACCAGATGACAAAGGATTCACAGCATTGCCTGGAAATGTGAAATATGCTGATTCTCTCATTTCATTTTTCACATAGTAATTTGGTTCTGATTATTTCAGCATCTGGAAGCTGGAGGCAAGGAAATAGCAACAATAATTTCCAAGTTCACCCAGGAGGTGGCAGCAACATACCACTTATTGGTAGACAGTGCCTCCAGAAATACAGATTGGCTGGTTAGTAATGATGCCATGAGTTCAATCATGTCTAAATCTTGGCAATTCTATAGACCAGCTAGTTGTCTCTGCATTTTCCAGTTTTGTACAGCTTTTTTCAATTGTTTTATGTTTTGGCTGGAGTCAGCTTTGAGGGCGTCTAGCCACCATGTTTTTTGCCTGCCTCATTTCTTTCACCACTGACCTTTCTGAGCATAACTTCCTTTTCCAGTGAATTTGACAGCATAACACAGCCAAACTAAATAAGGTGGCATTTTGTGATTTTGCCTCCCAGTGATATGCCTGGTTTTATATGTCCCCGTAGTTATTTGCTTGTCATCTTTGCTGTCCAGTGAATGCACAGGAACCTTCTCCAAAACCACAACTCAAATCAATCCATTTTCCTCCATTTAGCTTTTTTCCTGGTCCAACTGTCACAACTATAGGTAGCTATGAGAAGCATGATACTGCAGCTAAACTGTATTTGGTTGCTTTGTCCTTGTTTTTCCATACTTGATTCATGCTCATCATTTGACTGGTCCGAAGTTGTATATGAGCCACCTTTGATGTGCAAACTGACTTCAGTGGAAACAAAGAAGTTCATTGAAGAACCAATGCAAGTGCCACAGTGGCCCTGTCATGTCCAATCAATAGTGAGATGTTTGAAACAGGTCACAGAGGCAGCAAGCAGAGTGTATACACATGAGAAACATGAAGGTTATATCAGAGGCCAAGAAGCAAGTCAGCGGCTGATGGCGAAGAATGAATCAAAACAAGATTTGATGAAACTCACTTAAACATTTTTGTAACTCAGATAATTGCTTTCTGCTACTAGTTTATGATTGCATGGAATTTTTTTTTTTGTTTAGTTGGATAAGATTCATGCAGAGAAAAACTTTAATTTTTGTAGCACAATGTGTAATTTTGAGAAGATAAAGTTAACAGTTATTTGGCTTACAAGAGACTTTTGTGAGGCATATATATGATCAGACGTGGATTTACCATACCAAGCTAAATGTTGCACAATTGCAAAAATAGCAGCAGACTTGAATTCTTGGTGTAAAAAAACACTTATTTTTTTTAATCCTTCACTGAAAAAAATTGCAAAAATTAACTTTCATCCCATGAAACGACACGCCATAGTCCTTTCTCTATTTTGAACCAGTCAGAGTTTCCATACAATGTGTGTACTGTGGCTTCTTGATTTGTGTAGAGTGACTGCATCAACTTGACCAGATGTGTTGGCTGGTTAGTGAGGATAGAAAATGGCCCAAGTTAGCCCAAGCTGGTAAAGGTGCTGCAAGAGGTAGAAAACTAAGAAAAGCCCAAAAATAATGTTTTAATGAATCCTAAGAGCACAGAGGCAAAGAAAAGAAATAACATAGATTGTCAGGTTCCATCTCTCCAACTGAGCAACTGTGAATGAGATCCTTCTCAGAGAGCGATGGAAAAACAACTCCAACTATTCTTCAGATTTTATCTTGTTCAACCATAATTTTTGCAGATTCAGAAATTAGCCTTATTGTATTACACTGTATAGAACAGTCAGAAAATTCAAGGGATACTATATTTACCAGTAGGAAGCAAAGGTGTCCCCCCACCCCCACCCAAATAATTAGCTGTAGATTGGAAGGGAGGGCATCTTACATTCCTGAAATAAAGATGACTGCAGGAATTGTAGAAACCCACCATTTTCCTATGGTTTGGCCTGGATGTCATTGAAAATTAGCTTGAAGATTGACTATTGCTTGGGTGGATCTGCTGGCCCAATAAACATTATGCTTTTCTCTCCTTTTGCTTTCCTTCTCTCTCCATGTTTACTTTTTCCTTTGTCAGATGGCCAGGTGTGGAAACGAAGTTCAGGGACTATGCTTTGTATTTATGTTCTTTCATAGGAAAATAAGAATTAGCTTGTAAGAGACAAAGTTGGTTACAGCACGTTTACAGAGAATACTATAAGGTGTGAAGGGCAAATTATATGGCACATATTTTGCACTCATATTTTATAACCATTCAGTCATGGGCTGTATCATGTTTACTGGTCTTGGGCAGCGGTGGCAAAACATTTGGGCTTGCTTTGTCAGAATTTTGAAATATGCTTAACTTTACCCTCCTGACATGTCACAAACAAAAGAGAACCAATTCTCTCTCCCCCCTCCACATCTAGGCCCACCCTGGACAGTGACACTCAGTAGCAATGGTGAGAATAGGCCTGAAGTCAAGACCCAGGTCTTGAAGTCAACCTCAGCCCTAGCACGAAAGCTGCCACTCAAAAAAGCCATCTTGTGCCATTCTCCAAGATGCACGAGCCTTGGGGAACAGCATGAATTCCAGCATTCCTCAGGATCTGCTGCATGCTGCTTACTGTCAAGCGCTGTTCTCTTTCTGTTGACAGGCCCCTGCAGCATACCCAAGGCTGCTCCAGGTCACATGAGGCCTTCAATCTTGAAGCAGCTTCAGAAAATGCTATTCTATGCCCTCTTCAACCTCCAAAAACTGCACGAAAGCGCACCCCATTCCTGCACAATTTTGAGAGGCTTTAAAGGCTGTATGAGAGCACACCCCATCCTCACACAGCCTTCTCAAATTGCATGAAAATGGGTTTTGATGAATGCTGGTGTGTCACCCAAAACATCGTGGTATGTCACCTTTGGCACATGTGTCACAGGTTGGCCATCACTGGTCTAAAACCTTTTCCAACAGCGATAGGTTGACATGTTCCAAACAATGAACTGTATGAAAACCAGCCAGTTAGTTCAGATAGACAAAACACTGTTGTGGGTGTGCTACTTTAGGAGATTTAAATGAGCAGCAAATAGCTGAGAGATTTACTCCATTGTTAATTTTAAACAAGGAAATTGACTGGGACATGTATATTATAAGGAATGGCACAATTTCCAACTGTATCTTATGAATATAACTTACATTTTATTTATACCTAATTGTTAGCTTGGAAATCTTTGAGGGAAATACCCAAAGTCCACTGGAGTTGGGTGGCTTATAAATTCAAATAAATGATAATGATAATCTCATTATTAAATCATAATAAATGTTTACAAATCATACCAGATATGAGATGGCAATAAAGCCACTTGGGTGAATCATGTGAGTGGATATAATACACTTCCTTCAAAATAAGATTCCTTTGTGTACATTTTTGAAGAGATTTTAGGAAACTTTGAATTACTCTATGGGGGAATATGGAAACCAGCGATTAAAAAACTAGAAAGCTTCTTGGGAAAGGTTAATACAAATTTGATACCAGTGGAGGGCAGCATGTCACTATTTTGACTGAGTTGAAAGCTCTCAGAAACCTCCTGTGAATGTACAATTCTTCTGTAGCATTGCATTCCAGTTAAGTCCTAGTTTTAGTTTATAGGAAAACATAGAGCTGTGAGTACTTTAAAAAGAAATGATTTGGAAAAAGTGGACCTTGAGCAAGGACAACTTTTTGGGATTCATTCAACGGACTTGTCTATGAAACTACCGTGTTATGGCATCCATTGATTAAATTTAAGTTTGGAATAAGGAAGTAGGGGAGGAACTTTTCTGTTTTTGCAGCTTACCAATCATCTAAATTCCGAGGGTGCCATTTCAATCACATCACCTTCTCGAATTTTGACCCATCCTTGGAGATGCTTCTGTCACCAAAGTAAAGAATAAGACCCTGAGAGATTTGTAAAGGAATGTCTCTGCCAGTCACAATTCTTTGCAGTCCTCTTTCTACCTCCTCTTTTCAGTCAAAGGCAATCCAGAGATGGTGATTTGCTTGGTTGGTTGGTTCTGCTAGAGTATCAGGGCAAAAATTCTGCCTCTTCTTGCTTTCTAATGGTCAGGGAATCAAAAAAATATTAATCTGCAGCCCCAGATCTAGAAGCTACACTAGATATGGATACAGATGCCAGCAGAACCCTGAAGAAGGATAAAGATAAAGATAAAGGTTCCCCTCACACATATGTGCTAGTCGTTCCTGACTCTAGGGGGCAGTGCTCATCTCCATTTCAAAGCCGAAGAGCCAGGGGTGTCTGAAGACCTCTCCGTGCTCATGTGGCCAGCATGACTAAACACCAAAGGCGCACAGAACACTGTTACCTTCCCACCAAAGGTAGTCCCCATTTTTCTACTTGCATTTTTTACGTGCTTTCGAACTGCTAGGCTGGCAGAAGCTGGGACAAGTAACGGGAGCTCAACCTGTTATGTGGCACTAGGGATTCGAACTGCTGAACTGTCAACTTTTCAATCGACAAGCTCAGCATCTTAGCCACTTGAGCCACCACGTCCCAATTAATCATTAATTAATTAACAGCAAAAGTCCAAAGCATTTCTAATAACATTAAAATTCAGAGAGGAAACATCCTAGCCTTTTTCTCCTCCTTCCCCAATTCCCCCAAAATGACTAACATCATCCATTAATGCAAGAGTTTTAAGGAAAAATAAAGTTTCTTCCAGAGGTCGAGGAAATGTCTAAACCAATATAAGAACGCAAGGAATCCGGAATGTGACACAACCTTAACAGAGGCATTTTTCAATTATTTGATGATAAATTTCCCTATTCCTAGCCCAGAGCAGAGGAGAATCCCTAGCTTTCCATCTGCCTTCTCCTAGATTATCCTGATTTTTAAAAAGACAATATATTAAGTACAAGCTGTGTCTTAATGCAGCCTGATGGGCACCTAAAGGCGATGTCAAATTCCCCCGCAGCCAATGAAGACTGCCATCAAGTATTTGACATTGAATGTGGCATGTCATGCACATCGATGGCGGAGTGAAAGCTACCATTTACAAGATCAGTGACAATAACTATATAGAACTATGGGGGCTTTGGGATTGCTTTAATATGATTGCTAACCAGCAATTTAGTTCACATTGTTTCTGACAGAGTGTCAGTCTGACATTATGTGAAATGAACGATGAGAGTTTTCAAAGGATGCATGTTCCTCTTTTTGGACAATAGCTATCTTTTTAAAAAAAAAGCTGTGAGCCTTTGAGTTGACAGCTCACTATCAAATACTTGTTGAAGACTGGTTTTTTTTAAAAAAAAACCATGTCAATTGTATCATTATTTTTTCTATCATATTCATTTTTACTCTCCGCTAGTGCTGTCTCCAGTAACATTCTACAAAGTCCTGACTTGTCCTTGTTGTTGAATGGGGATAACCCAATAGTGTTAGTTACACAAGAACTATATAGAGTGATTATATATCAACCAAGGCAACAGAGAAACCATACCTATTAGTTTAAAAAGCTCATTTTCATTAGATATCACAAGGGATGGTTAGAACATCTATGGTGAATTTCATCATTTTGTAAGGAAAGAGAGAATAGGAGCCATATCTCAGGTATTGGTAGACAAAGTCTGTTTTAATTTTCTGGAACCCAAGATCAGGCACAGACAACCCATGGAGCCCATGCGATCAGCAACATCCTATTTATGTCTCTCGTGGATTAGCCATTGAAACTCAGTGACAAGAAAACTCAATTTTGACTACGCCTTTTTCATTTTAAAAGAAAATGGAAAAGTAAAGCTGGAAATGGAAGCATAAGACCACTTGGCAAATGAAGCGTGCCCATTTTTACTGACATCCCACCCTCGCCCTCTTCCATTTGGGATCAAAATTATTGTGGTAAAATTCTGTTTTGTTTTTGAGGCACCCTTTTCCGCTGAACTTGTAATGTGATAGCAGGAATGGAAATGCAAGTGTTTTCCCCTGGAAAAATAGGTTAAAATATTCATTTTATTATTATTTATTTATTTATTTCCCACCTTTAGTATTTTTACCAATAACCCAAGGCTGCAAATGTACCCCACATATCTTCTTTGTCCTATTTTCCCCAAAACAACCACCTGTGAAGTGGGTTGGGCTGAGAGAGAGAGAGAGTAACTGGCCCAAAAACACCCAGATGGCTTTCATGTATAAGGCAGAACTAGAACTCACAGCCTCCAGTTTCTAGCCTCCTGCCTTAACCACTAGATCAAATTGACTCATTGGTTCACCTGGTTCCCTTCCCTCCCCCATTCCAATAACATTACAAGTAACAAATACCTCTCTGGAATGTGAATTTCTTGGCCCTAAAGGTTTACTCACACCCTTTCCTTAGTTGCAGTTTCATAAGTATGCAGTTGAATACTTGGGTTAGATGCTATAGTACTAATTCACATGCAGTATTTAAATCACTGTTTACCAATTCTGATACTCAACAACATTAAAATTCTGCATTAAGGTGTACAAAAAAGGAAGAGAGAAAAGTGTTTGTTCTTGATCAAATATACGATAGTTTGTTGAGCCGTTCATTGTATCCCAATCCAGATCTTTGGTTCCACAAGTTTGTTTTAGTATTTTAGCATGAAGTTGGTATAAACTCTGATAAGGATGCTTGGATAACATGATGAATTCTATTTGATAGCAACCACAGTATCACTGTGGTTTATCAATAGTAAAGGGACAGACAAAGTCACTAATATTTAATTGAGACAAAAACATTATATCTCTGCCAATTTTTTTAATTAGAATTCCATTCAGGTGTTTTAATATGTAATAACAAGCTTTATAACGAACAAACAATTTTTTTTAGAATGTTGATACAATATATAGCTGCAGCCAATGATGTCTCTCTGACACCTCCATGATGTAATTTATTTTCAACTATAATGACAGATTATATGTTAAGTGCATCCTTTGAAAGTGTATTTCAATAATATAGCAGGTAAAGGACATTTCTGATGCAAGTTCCCAGTTTTTGTATCTTTATATCATACTGAGCAGTAGTCCCATTTCCCGCTAGCCCAATTCCCAAGAGATAAGATTGTACTCAACCTAAGAGATTGTTCTGCATTTGCTAATCAGAAGATTGTAAGAATGTACAGAATGCTGACTGTATTTTGGATATTGACTGTAGTGTCCTACTATTTCCTTCTTTTCAGAAGAATCTTGAGATTTTATATTACAGGAATCATCTATTAGAAATAGATATTATCTATTAAACAGGTGAAGTAAAATAGATCATAACCTATGGAAAGATTTAGCTGAAGGTAAATATAGAACCATTTGCTAAGGTTCCCAATTGGAAGTATTCACTTGATGATGGATACTTAAGCTGTATGATCTTCTGCAGGTTAGCCAATATACATTTGCCATGTGCAGCTACCGAGAGAAAAAGGCTGAACCTCAAGAGCTGTTGCAGCTTGATGGATACACGGTAGACTATACAGACCCACAACCCGGTAAGTAAGATGGGAAGCTGAGGTTTGTTTGCTTGTTTGCTGAGAATTGGCTTCCTTGATTATAGGCATAACTGAAGTTTCTGTATGTTTTTTATGCAGACTGTTTGTTTGTGAATTAAATGATCAAGATGATTATGCTTAATTATGCTTGTGTTGCGTAACACAACAATCAGGTGGTCTCAACCTTAAAGGAAGGAACTTATGAACATATCCCTAGAATACGTTTCTTTTAACCAGCATAATGGACAGTAGAGAGTGAATTACCAATCTTTGAGGAGCAAGGGCAAAATTCAGGAAATTGCAAACAGTTTACTGATTATATTGGTGAAAAAATGTTTTTCTGGATAAATGTGGGCTGAACTGCTTCAGTAAGCGTTCAGTAAAGCTAAGACTTTCATCATAAACCTTTTACTATCCTTTACCAGTATCAGAAAAAAGTGAGTGATAAGGAAATCCAATATATTTGTTTAGTTTCAGAAAGCGTTGACCAAAAAAATCTTTTACCAAGGATTCATGAGATAAATTATTTTGTGATTCTTATGAAGAAGTAACAAATTAAAAAACAGACAACATAGAATACAAATACCAGTAAATGGGATTATTTAATGATGTAGAGTTTTAAACCATTGGGTCTCTCCAAGGATTTGTACTTAGATTAGTACTCTTGATTTATTCCTAAACAAACTGGAATTAAAGATGAGGAATGACATGGATAAATTAATTGATAGCATCAAAGGGGCATGAATACCTTTAAAATTATCTTAGTTTGAATATTGAAGTAACAAATGTAGTTTTACAGTATTTGAGGCCAAAAAAACCCTAACTTCACATATATTGTACGCTAAGGGATCTGAGCTAAACATGATTGAATCAATGTGGAATATTGAAATAGAGTGATTTGATAGCAATCACACTCATATATCGCTCCATAGTGCTTTACACCCCTCTCTAAGGGGGTTACAGAATCAACATATTGCCCCCAACAACAATCCTCATTTTACTGAACTTGGAAGGTGGAGTCAACCTTGAGCCGGTTGGGATCGAACTCCTGGCAGTTGGCAGAGTTTGCCCGCAATACTGCAGTCTCCTTAAGCAGCCATAACTGCATCTTTTGTTTGGGGGAATCTATGAGCCTGAATGTTAAATGCTGCTTTTTCTAAACGAGTGCTTTCTGATATCTCTCAGGTTTGGAGGGCGGCCGAGCATTTTTCAATGCAGTGAAAGAAGGAGACACGGTGATTTTTGCCAGCGACGATGAGCAGGATCGTATCCTCTGGGTCCAAGCCATGTACCGAGCTACCGGCCAGTCCCACAAACCTGTGCCACCTACTCAAGTTCAGAAGCTTAATGCTAAAGGAGGAAATGTGCCCCAGCTAGATGCCCCCATTTCTCAATTTTGTAAGTAAAACATATTCTTATCAAACCAAACATTTTGGACTTAAAAGTGGCTTGTTCATAGCTACGGGGTGGTGGGGAAAGAGAAGGGTTCAGATTATGTATTTCATATTGCTTTTACATCTAAGAATTTTTCATAATGTATGCGAAGAGTCAAGGAAAAAAAGTTATTCTATAAAAACACAGAAGAAAACCTAAAATGCAATACTTGATATATGGACTCTAGAATTCCCCAACTCCTAACTTGTTCTGCCCATTTTTTTCATTGTCACATTCTCCTTTTCAGTATTTTTTGAACAAACCCCTCTTTTGGGGACAATCGTTCATAAAAAGGCCTTTTATAAAAATTGATTACTAACAAGTCAGCGTAACAAACAGCTAATAATTAGCCATTAAAGACTATTCCTCTAATTTGGCTTGTTCCAAAGTGGGATGAAAGGAGGGAAGTTATAAGTCTACCAATCTCCTTGTTTTAGAAAGGGAATAGGCTGAGCCCTTCACTATGTTCAATATGGCCATCATCTACCTCTTCTCCACTTGCTTGTCCATTCCTACCTTACTAAAGTTGTCCTATCATGGCCACTTTCTGGTACTCTGTTCTATGTAGGTTCTATTGCTTTACATTGGAACCTACTCAAGAAGTATATCTATGGAGATTCTCAGTCATTCAGGTTATGGTTGTCCCAGAAGAAGCTTCTTGGATGAGAAGTAAAACATCTTCAAGGAAAAACAAAATCCAGTTGCCTTTTGAAAAAGCAACTTTGGGAAACAGTCAAGAAGTACTGAAGGTCTCTTTCTGACAGCCCCCAGAACAGCAGCATCTGAAGTATAAGGGCTTAATGATGGCTAGTTGTTGACCAACAACTCTCTAACCTTCAGTCTATAGTAATTTCAATAGCAAAGGGATTGCTGGCAAAGGACATTGCATGGGTACATAAGGGCAATATGGGAAATATATATAAATAAGTGGTCCTATTCCAGCAAATACTATACCACTATAGAACTTTCCTCTTAGTCTATTTAAGGTAATGTCTTGGAATCATGTGTCTGTTATACACAAGGCATTATAATCATAAGTTTACATAATCTTGATGCAATTTAGTTACATTTACAGTTTAGTTAATCGGTTAACTAGCTAGTGGGCGTATAGCCAGTAGCAATTTGGTATCTTGGTAGATAAAAGTAATTTTTGCACATGTGTCTGGGTAGTATTTTTGCATAAATCTTGGAAAATTTCCAATCCTGGATTTGAAAATTTAATGGGGGTGGGGAAGTGGAAGAAATTGGTTCACATAAATTATACTTTTGAATTGGAGTATCCTCCTAGATGCAATTTAATGCATGAATTCATCTGTTAGGTCAGGGTCTCTACATTCTTTTAATGTGCACAAAAAGGTGTAAGATACTTATACTGGTATTCTTACATATATCCTTTTGGGCATAAATTGTTGAACTGCTGAGACATTTGGATTTTAAAAAATTCACTTAGATTAATTTCTATGAAAGATTTCACCAGGTCAGTGAAGTTGGATGCATCAGCCCTTAATTTAATTTTATTTTAGTTATTTATTCATTCATTCATTCATTCATTCATTCATTCATTCATTCATTCATTCATTCATGTATTCATTGGTTTGTTTGTTTGTTTTTTGTTCATTTGACAAGGCTGATTAATCTGAAATATCTAAAACTATTCATAGTTTTCTGGAATATTTTTTGGGTGGACTAGTTTGGTGTATTCTGATTGTAATGGAAATATTTGTTTACTAACATACTATATCTGTAGAAACTTATCATCTTTGAAAACAATGAAATTATCTTCCTCTGTTTTTATATGTGTGCATAACTTGGACTTTACTTAACTCCATACGTAACTCCAGCAAAGCTTGGTCCTCATTTTAGTATGAATTAAAACATGGCATGATGCAGGACATTGATTTCACATTTTCCATTTTTGTTGCAAATATACATTACACAAGGAAAACTTTTGCTGAATTAATTGGCAGTTTGACTGACTGGTTGGATGGCTGCAGCATTTGGGCCTTAAAATAGCATCTATGTCTTTTAAACTCAAGGGCATGAAGAAAGTTTCAGGAGAAGCCCATTTCATGTTCCAAATTGTACAGCACAATTGTAATTTAGGTCAGGTAAGTAACAACAATGTATTTTTTTAGGTTGCTTGCACAAGGATAATATGCAGTAGTTGGGTGGCCTCTCCTAGCTCTATGACTAGACTAAGAGTTTCATTTATTTTTTTCCCAACATTCTTTCCTGAAGTTGTACATTTTCTATTTCAGATCATTCCATTTGCTCTGTCTTTACCTTTCCAGGCTACCCAAAATGTGACTTCTGGAAATTTTATTTTACGTTTTTTTGTTGCCTAATTTCAATCCCAAACTGATGAAGTCAAGAAGATTGATCAATAAGACCTCCATCCTGCAGAATTTATTTTGTTAGTATTAGTATTTTTCATAATTATTCATACACATAGTCTCATATCCTTGTTTTTTTATATATATTTTTGCCACCAGTAAAGATCCTTGCCACTTACTCAGGAAAATTATCATTTTCTCAGTAAAATTAAGTAAGGGAAATTGAGTTAAAAAATAGATAGTTTTCAGAATTCTTAAGAAAATTCCAAATTAGATAAAAGGAAATCAAAATTAGCTATTACACCAAGCTTGTTCTTTTTTTTTTTAATTGCTTTGGGCTAAACCAAGCATATGATTAAAAGTAGTTTCTTTCTGTTTTATATCATTTTAGACCCATATTTCTAATTCCACACTGAGTATCCTATCCTGAAAGGGCAGGGGATACATATTATGTATTTATCTCTTTGTAGGTATATTATGTGTTAGATATTAACCTGTTGATTTGCATAGAATAAATAGTGAGTTGTTTGGGTTCTGTCAGAGTAGCTATAATGTTCTGTTCATAATGTTTCACAAAACTGGGTGAAGAAGAAATGGCAGTATTGCAAGATACAGCTTTGTTCCTCTTATTCTAGGCTGTATCTTTAATTCCTTTCTTTCTGAATAAAACAGTGGGAACTAGAGAAAGCCTGCAAGCAAAAGATTTCTTCTCCATTTTCTTATGTCTCTTATATGCTTTAATAACGAACCAGATTCTCAAAATGGAAATTCTACTCTAGAGTCTACATGTCCTTAATGCAAGGTTTCCCAATCTGGGAATACATTGAGACACATGGATTTCAACTCCCCAAATTCATGGAGAATTCTGGGAGTTGAACTCCATGTGTCTTAACATTGCCAAAGTTAAGAAACCTTGCTTTAATGGAAGCGTCACAAGTACCAGTTCTAGCAGAAGAGGCATAAATAGGTGCAACTTGTTTATAAACTGTGATTGCCTTGTTGTTTTCTGCTGTCTTGTGAAGTGATAGAAAGCAAAAGTGATGAAGGAAGAAAAGGGTAGATCAGGGGTCCCCAACCCTTGGTCTGTGGACCAGCACAGGTCCGTGGCATGCCATAAAATGGACTGCGCAAACAAGCAAAGGCCCATCCACGGGATGCAGGCAGCCCACGAAACCATGGCCCCTCCAGTCTACGGAAAAACCTCTCTCCACGGAACCGGTCCCTGGTGCCCAAAAGGTTGAGGCCGGCTAGGTGGTCCTTATCATGAAGAACTTACAAATAGGTTATTATGAGTACATCTGATAGGTAGCTCAGAATAGCTGCAAATGTATCATTGGAGGTTGCTACAGGTAATACCATAAGTAGAAAAGGCACCGAGCGAAAAATATGAAGGAATCTTACCCAAGGACTCGCCAAAAATCCAGGGGGTAAGTCTTGCAAATGCATAATCTGTGCAGAGGCCTTTAACCTAAACTCATGCATTTCTGCTGCTTGGCTACTCACTGGAATATCGGTGAGCTCAGGCTGTGAAATGTCATGCTGTATTGATGCCTGTATATTTGCATCTATTGCTTTTGTATCAGAATATCAAGCTCCTTTTATAAATGCATCAGTGGACAATAACATATATGTATCACTGCAAGGAATGAGTCCTTCTTATGCACACATGATGGCTGCCATCAGATGTTCCAAGGTTACAGAAACCATAGTTCCTTTCCCATATAAATCAAGTATTGCATTTTCAAGTTTTTTTTCCTTCTCACCCATAGAAAGGTAAGAATGGTGGTGCAAAATACCTGAATGTGCATTGCGCTGTAATGTGCACATCTTTTTAGTTCATTTTTCTCGCTCACTGAAACATACCATGCTGGATACAGGGGAGACTTTGAAGAAAGAACATATTGGAAGCAGTTTACATTTGTCTAATATTTTTCTTGCGGTTAATATTTCCATAGATTACATAAATTGCCTAAAGATGGCAGAACTGCTTTGTGTTAACAGCCAGAAGGGGGGAAAAAAATAATAAACCATGTAAGCACTCCGGGGTTAAGCTGAAGCTGTAAAACATAAAGTTGAGAAAAACACATTTTTTACAGTTGGGAAAATTGGGAATGATACTGCATTCATTTGGTTCCTTTCTAATTTGCCTTAACAGATATAAACTTTATGCTTACACTCAACGTCCCCTTCAGTATTGATTTCCAAGCCTGAATGAAACATCTTTTTTTATTACCGTTATTTTTAGAAAGTGGAGTGTTCATTTTTAAATATAGTATGCATTTAAAAGTACGCATTTTTAAATATACAAAAATACAACCTGCTCTTTATCTGTTTTTTTAACCTTCTTTGGGGAAGAAGCAGTGGTGGGATTCAGCCAGTTCGCACCACTTCGGGAGAACCGGTTGTTAACTTTCTGAGCAGTTTGGTGAACTGTTTGTTGGAAGAAATCATTAGGGTAGAGAACTGGTTGTTAAATTATTTGAATCCCACCACTGGGAAGAAGGTAGCTATTTTTGTTTTGGGGTTTTGTTTTGTGTTTTGCTTTTATATTAAAGACACAAAAAAAATCGCAATGCAGTCCTATGGTGTTGTTTTAAAGTTTTGCTCTGTTCAATGGTTATTTCCCCTAGAATGCATGGGGTGGGAGCTTTAATAAATTAGAAGTTTCACTTTATATATGTTTTCATTAAAAGGAACACAAAGTTTTCCAAATGATTTACTATTTACTTCTGAAGTAATATATCACTCTTTTTGGCATTATGTTAGTTTCATTAAATAATTACTTATTTGGAGATATGAATTTTTGTCTGTCTCATCTTATTACTGGCATCAGTCCAAATGCATACAGACATATATACATATACACAGCCGAGCTTTCATTTTTCTTACTTTGAAAAGTTATTTTAAACATGAAAGATTGATCAGCGATGGTTTCTCATATCATTTGTGCTTCTCTTTTTTTCCCTATTCCATTTGTTTTATTGTATACGTTCTGTTTAATTATATTGGTCACATCTCGTGCAAAAATGGGCTGTTGTTTTTGATAAGTTGTGTGATCCTTTCTTTTACCCTTTTATGTACTTATCTATATATTTATATGGCTAGGTTTCTCAAGCTTCATAACAATTTTCAGCTCTTAAATGTTGTTGTTTGTTGATATTCTTTTTTTTTCTTTGTGTTTATTTTATAAATATATATATATATTTCTTTCTTTCTTTTTGTTTTGTATTTCATTTTTTTGCTTGAACCCAAGTACTCTAGCTGCTAGGTTAGAACTCCTGTCTGCTTTCCTGAGCCTTGTTGCTAGTCTTTATGTTATTCTGGTTTGTTCCTTCTTACCCTGCTAACTTCTAGCTGGACTGAAGGGTAAGTGCTTCCCTGTAGCTAGCACAGCTCAGATAATCAGTCGATTATCTGACATATGCAATGTGCATTTTTTTTCCTCCTCTTAAATCTTTCTCATGTTTAGATTTTGTAGTATAAATCTTCATATTATTTTCCTGAATTTAGGTTTGAAATATAAGTTTCCATACTGAAATTAGGGTGCATGTGTTGTCTGCATAATTGCCTTCTCTCCCTGGCTTTCATATTGGCATCAACTGATCCTCTTAGTAAAAGCCAACCATTAACATTTCTTTTCCTCTTTTTTTTTTTTTGATTTTTTTTGGTTTTGTTTTTTTGTTTTTGTTTTCATCCAAAGGTTGTAAACATGAATTAGCATCACAATGAGACTGTAACTCCTACCTTGCTGTTGTTTTCATGGAACCGACATCTAGTTTGGCTGCTTTAATGCCTGACAACAGATCATTCTGCACTTTGGCAATTTACTGTTCTTCCTTTTTTTGCTTTATCCCTGTTCCAATTATTAGCATGATGTAATGCAACAGCAGAATGATATTAAGACTGGACACTTCCGAGAGTAGAAAGGTAGGATAGCATAAACCTGATAAGGGAAGGTGCAGTGTTTTAAAGGGAGAAAAATCAGAAAGGAGCAGAGTCACAAAAATTCCCCTTTGGGTGTGAGGACGATTCCTTATTCGTTAACAGGACTCAATTATTTACACATTTTTTTAATTAAAAAAAAATGGGTACTAGGGAGATGTTCTTTTGGATGGACATCCCGTTGTGGTTGGTGAATGTGTGTGTGTGTGACTGTGTGTGTGCGCGGCTGTACGCACACATGCGCACACCTGCCTAATGGCAAAATAGCTTAGACATTATAGGGTTTCTTCCTTTACCCCATTTTCACCTTCCCCTCCCTCCCATTCGTAGAAAACTCATTCAGAAAGGAATGTATACAGCATGCAATTTCAAATATATCACTCATAGCTGAGCGACACTTAAAAAGGAAAAAAAAAGTAGGGAATCTGTCATTTTATTCTTTGTTGGATTTTTTTTTCACTAGTAATATTGGAGGGTTGGTTTGATTGGTGATTATTTTTTTTTAAAGACGAGCTGAAAATGCTTTCTAATTAAGCAAAGTTGGGACTTTTCTACCTCTAGGTTAACGTTTAAAGAAACAATATGTTGTACTAATTCTTTATTCATATTCAAAAAGCTGTTCCTCAAACAAATGGTGAGTGCACCTTTACTTAAGAGGGAATTGAAACTATAGTATTATTGGTCACGAGAGCTGGCAAATATGTATCTGGAGTATTCTGAATGCGAACATGAAATGGAGTAGGTGGATTCATTCCTCCTGACCCTGAAAAAATACTCCTGTTATTTTTTCTTTCTTTCTTACTTATTTTTATTTTCATTTTTTACTTTTCTTTTTCTTTTTTCCCCTTTCTTTCTTTCTTTCTTTCTTTTTTTCTCATACTCTGGATACCAGGCAGAATTTCATCATCCCTTCTAGCAAATATGTAATTTCTTTAAATCATTTTTTTTAAGTTGGTGGGGGAGGAATAGTGCAGATTTTTGATAGAATATATTATTTATTTTTTTAATTGTTTCTTTTTCTTTCTTCCTTCTTTCCTTCCTTTCTTTCCCCTTTTTTTTTCTTTTCCTTTTCTTTTCTTTTTTAAATGACTGAATGAATTCTGGTTTGACAGCAATATATGTATGTTGCATTAGAATGCATTCCTATCCTCTTAACTGTTTTATTTTCAACAATGTGTGTGCTTTTAGTTGCTTCAGGTCTATATTTTTCTTTCATGAGAACATTGCTATGTTTTCTTGTATTGTCAACTTGCAGATGCTACAGCATTACAGTATAATACAGTATTAAAACATAAATTAAGTTTCCACATATTTTTCATGGATTTAAAATATATTGTAAATCACCCTTTGGACCTTTCTTTAATAGCAGTTCAGGTAAAAAACCTGCCTATCCCCAAAAATGTGCTATACTTTTTCTTTCTGAGAATCCATTTTTTTGAATGGATTTTTTTGTTCATTTAGAAACTATTAAAACTATTAGCCATTATGTTCTGAATATAATTTGATTATCATTTAGTATAGATAGCTCTATACATTATTAAAAATAAAGTTTTCAAAACAAATATAGGATAAATCAGCATGCTTGTTTGTACCATAGGGCAGTGTTTTGTTTTGTTTTTCCAGTCTTAGCAACTTTAATGTTACCTGGACTTCAGCTCCCAGAATTCTTCACCCAGCATGTTGTATTCTGGGAATTGAAGTCCAGGCATATCAAAGTTGTTGAGAAACACATGGGCAGTTTTATTAAAACCTTGTCAAAACTGAATACTAATCCATTCTATAATGCATATTTTAACTCAAGATAAGATTATAGTGCACTCTAAAACAGCAAAAGAAATAGGAACTTGATTACATTTATTTCAATATCCCAACCACAAATAATGTCTGATATTTTAGGTGCAATGTTTACTTACAGCTTAAATTCCTTCCTCTCAAAATCTGAGCATGTTGTTTCTGAAAATGTGAGGTATTCACTAGAAAATGTAAGTATCACATGCTACCATAAAGATTTACAGATTTGCGATGACATCTATTGGTTTCAAATAAAGTATCAGTTATAACATCATAAATGTATTAATATTTTAGGGATAACAAGACTTGATTTTTTTCAACAGTAGACAAACAGTAGACAAATTGCGATAAGCAAAAGTGTTCTCAGACATTTTGCTCTGATGTTTTATTATTCAATAATTACTTTTCTATTCGCTTAAAATATTCCAAAGAAAGATAGCAAGAGTCAACTGTGTCTACAAAAGGTTTGGTTTCGCCTGCATTTTTTTTCACCCTTTTCATCCACAAATGTGCAGAGCCAACAAAGAGTTAAGAACATGGGGGGGGGGAGTTGCCATACTCCCTTCTGCCAATAAAGTATCTTCTGAAGATCTCTTTAAATGAGTAACTGCCATCAATCATTGTCATCCCTTTATTTCATGTCTCCTGATGAGGTTGACTAGTGTCATTGTTTGTTACTGTCCAAACCATAAGTTCATTCTTTTAACGTCAAGCAGAAATGACAAGCACACATTTTCCAGATGAATAAAATACAAAGTCACCTTTTACTTTACAATTGGACGATTGTTGGTCATGTTTTTGGATCATTCTATTATAAACAAATCTGTTCCAAAAATTTATTTGGATGCTCATTTGCCATTTCAGCTCAGACAAAGCTACAAATTAAAAAGCTCTCAGAGAAATGAGTATTTTGTAGCCTTCGTAGCATAAGTTTTGTGCACAATTTTGCACCTATTCTTAAGGCTACATCTGAAGAAAAAAATCAGAAATCAATAAAATCAATGGAAAGGCATTTATATCTACTTTTATGAATAGATCCCAGAAAATTAGTGGCTCTTCTAGAGCCATTTTATAATTCATGGTTGGAGGAATTCATTCTTTTTTAAAGAATCTTCTTGAAAACAGCTTAGGTTTCCAGGTGCACAAGCATCATTGATGCAGTATTACTGTTACTCAGTGTATATTGTGCGTTTTATATCAGATCATTCATCCATCTACCTTCCATTGGCTGGCAATGTAAAGCCACGGAGCCTTTCCAATTGGCTCCTGTTGAAACAAACTCTAAATAGAAATCTATTTCTTTCTTTCTTTCTTTCTTTCTTTTTTTCTTTCTCTCTCTCTCTCTCTCTCTCTCTCTCTCTCTCTCTTCTAGCAACAGAAATTCCATACTACTAACTCAACATCACTATAGAGAGGAATACAGCCACAGTGAACAGCTAAATCTGAATGATTAGAAGTTGTAATGGAACAACATCATTTTTCTATTATTTGGACAGTTCAGTCAGATTATAAAATGAAAAGTATTCCAATTAATATTTTTTTCTTTAAATATTTTCCACAAATACAGAAAGAAAGAAAAGCTTGAAGCCATATAGATTTTAAAGAGTTTTAAATAAGAAAATCATATTGGAAAAGATTATACATGACTGTAGAAGTATACACACTAGTGGGTTTCAATTTTGGCCATTACCGTTTTGCTTGTGGGTGCGCGCGTGCACAAGCATGCGCGATACTTCTGCAGGTGTGCGATCTGCATTACACTTCTGTGCATGCTCAGAAACATCCAGACAGGTGGGCAGAGCCTCCCGCCGCTGCTACCAGTTTGCCCCCCCTCCCGATCCAGGGCGAACTGGTAGCAACCCACCACTGAGTATACATTGTTAAAAAAGATGATTTCAGGATTTTTTTAGAACAATCAAAACACATGATGTGTGATCAGTAATTATCTAAGATGTCTATAATCTATTTGTATATTTTTAGATTGACAAAAATGAATTAATTCTTTTTGACAACTGGTTAGAATATTTTTCAAACTTTACTGAATCTATTTGAATAATAGCTGTCAGGAAGTATATTAAAATCACTGGCTCCACATGTAATATAAATTGCAGCAGAATGAAAAGTGGAAAAAGACAGAGGTCTGGATTAGATGTATTATTTTTCTAAGATAGAAAAGTGTTTCAGGGAAAGACTATTATTCCATTCCATTCCAAATCACCCCTTGCTATAAATGTAAGCCAAAGAAACAGCATAAACAGCATGTTCATACATTTATACTTATATTAGGATAACTGTTTTGAGTTACTTGTAAAAATGATAAAAGCAGAATATAAAGAAATGAAGAAATAAAGTATTTGAAGGTGGAGACAGGAAGAGCGAGCATTTTTCATTTAGTTTGCTAATTAATATTTTATCGCCCAACAAAACTTCTGAATATTCCAAAACACTGCACTTTCTTTTCCATTAGGTAATCATTATTCTACACTAGTCAAGCATACCGTAAGCATACCCTCTTATTTCTGAATCGCCAGAAGTTGGTCTTTCTTGTGAAAAGCATGAAGCCAGAACTCTCTTCCAAGTGTATTGTGGCAATTTTCAAATCTACAAAGATGATTGGCTTAGGCCCAGTCAATACACTTTGCTTGTGACTTGAACAGAAGCACTTTGACGAAGCCAATGCAATATACATACAGGAATAACATCAACGCTTTCTGTCCAGAAAAGTGCAGTGCTAGAAATAGCTAAGATACTGTGCAGACTCGTCAAAGCCCAAGGTCTTTTGTAAGAGACCCGAGACTGAGGAACGACTCTATTCATGGGATAAGAAGGGAAAGAGAAGAGAGAGAGAGAGAGAGAATGAGAGGTGATATAGATTAGATAGAGACATATTGATATAGATGACAAGGATAGGAATAAGGATAGGCATAGGGAGAGGAAGAGAGAGATGATAGAGATACTGTAGGTAGATAGTGTACAGATACAATAGATGCAGATGTAGATATATATATAGAAGTGGATATGAATGTAGATGTGCACATACACACACACATACACACAATGTACAGAACTCAGAAACATCTCAGAACATGGATGTTTCTAATCACTATAGTTGCTGTACTTGCACACTGAACTCACATGAATGTGCTGAAACTTGAGGAGCTCATATATTCCAAGTATTAACATTTTCAAAGTGTTTAAATTCACAGCAACATACTCATCCAGATTATGGCTTGTTTATTTTGATTTAGACTGCATCAACTCACTGTTGTATTGCCACATAATATGGTGCTTGTCTAGTTTTTCCCCTGAAATCAGAACCTTAAGACAGTTAAGATCAATCCTAGAGCCAAGGCATGGTGGCACTGATCTAGGTCTTTAAGACATGCAGAAGTGAGAAAGTATAGAAATAGCAGAGGCAGAGTCTCGACTTTGCTTATTAGCCAGGATGTATGTAATCCTTTGGCTCTTCTAAAGGAAGACAGAACCAGTGAGTCTAGAATAACCAGTATATTTCGTTTGTTTTTTATTTCAATAGAGTAGACTGGGTTAAGGATTAATTGACATGCATAAGCATTACAAGGCCAGGTCTTTTTAGCTTTAGGAAATTGAGCTATTCCTTGCAATGATTCCATTCTTAAGTCCTGTTTTTGCTGCCAAAAGGAAAAGGATCATGTGACTCCACATATACTTTAAGCCAAATGTACCCCTCCATTCCATATGTGGTGACAAAGGGTCTTGTATATGCTTTTTTTTCTTTATTATTTAAAAAAGCAAGTCGAACACTTCGTTTATTTTTAATGAGTTCTAAAAGAGGCAGAATAATTAAAAGGAAGCATAGTTCAAGAAGTGTGATACCTCTAAGGTCATAATTCTTTCCACTTGGAGAAGGAGGGAGCCCTTTAAATTCATAACCCATTAACTCCAACTTCCTTATTAAGGAATCAAACTTGTCAAGACACCATGTCTCATAATTGAAAAAGTCATGAAATATATCTGAACATGACTGGCAAAAGAAGGCCTCCAGCCAATTTGTCAGCTTGCAGTCTTCTCAGGGAAATTTGAACACTACAGACTTCAAAATATTTTAAAAAATAATAATAAAAAGCTTGATGCAGTTTATTAAAGCTATAAAGCTATTTTTTTAATGAGTTTAGGGCTTGAATTAGGAAGAAGACAGATTGTAGGGGAGCAGCGCAGTGTCTTATTAGCGCATTGTATTAATTCAATTGATGTTGTCCCAGAGGGACATGGGGGATAGGGTATCATTTGTCAAAACAGATAGAAACCATCTGATTGGTTGTTGAAGAGAGCACTGTAGTTGGAACCCCAAGGTTAAAATGGATCATGCTGAAGTGATTGCATTTGAAAGGAGAGTAAATTTGCAGCCTGATCTGCAATTCTATTAAGCCAAGATAATTTAGGCTAAAATCCTACACAGACACACACACACACACACACAGTGGCTAAATTCTAAGAAGACATTTTAAGAATGTTTTGCTTCTCATTATTGGTGTTTAGATTGTATAAATACAGGGGAATCCAAAGATGGGTGGTGAGAACTGACGAATTGATGACAACTGGATGATGACATCATGACAGATGTGATGTCACTGGGGCTTCTGTGCATTGAGGTTCTATGCCAGAGATGTCAAACTCACATCATAGCGGTGGCGTCACATGACATATCAGGTCTTTTTCCCCCTTCGCTAAACCAGGTGTGGGTGTGGCCAGCATGTGACACATCCTGCCCATGGGCTGGGATTTTGATAGCCTTGTTCTATGCCTACATGGGGATCCATTCTTCTCTTATATAAAAACCTATTGACAGCATCCAGCTAAATATTCAGTTTTCATTACAAATGTGAAACCAGGAATTGATCTGTAATTTAAAAAAAAATCTGTAGGATCAAAATACTTTGTAATGAGCAAAGTGAAACGATGCTATAATAAAAGGCATACAATATTACAAGTTCCATTCCTCTCAGCTATGACTTCTTTTAATCATGCACAGGATCATCCATAAGTTTTAATTCAAAAGATTCATTATCAAAGAAATATTGTTGTTGACTCTAGCAGTTCAAGTTTTATTCTTTGCATTTGTGATCTTTTAGAAAGCCAGGTAGGTTTAGGTACTTCATTATTCATTTTCTTTCTCTTTTAAAAGCTCTCTGAAATCTTTAATACAATATGTGACACTGGCATTCTCAAAGCAACTCATAAATAGACAATATTTCTAGTTAAGAAACTCTTATCAATTCTCCACTTGCTCTTTGAAATCTGGAATTTTATTTTTGATGTTATTGTGATTTTGATATGACAACCATTGCCAACAAACGTTAGATCTTCATGTTAGGTATCATTGTGCTTTTTCATCTCAACTACTGCTCTTAAGACTCTACAAAACTGATTTTAAAAAGTGGGGATTTAATTCCTGCTTTATTATTAAGGATTTTTTAAAAAAATAAAAATAAACAAGACCTCTAGTAGCAGAGTCAATGAGAAAAAATAATTTTGGATTTCTTCTCTAGTTAACTGAATAAAACATTTGGATCAGGACTGGAACATCTCTTTGAAACCACGTTCCTGACTGCACTTCTCTCCTGAACTATTTACTCTGTTAAATTAATTCTTGTAGAATGATAATTTAGGTCAGTGTTTCTCAATATCATAACTTTAAAATGGGTGGACTTCAACTCCCAGAAATCCCCATAAACCAGAGATAAAACTCCACAACTAAGTGTCATCAAGTGATACCTGTCTTGACACCCAATAGGCTTAAACTGCACCCAGCTCTATATTGGTTCTTTCTCTCTCTTTCAAGAAAGAAGCAGAAGTCAGCATTCAACTTCTACAACCATTCCATTTATACATTGCAATTTTTAATCATTTTGAAAAATATGCTATACGCTGCCATTACACTTCCATACTTTTAGAGGAATACCCTTCCTTGCTGTTCTATTTTTTTTTTTAAGAAACATGTAAATCTTGCCGGCTAAAAGAAGTAAAGAAAAGTGTGGCTTTGACTGCAGCTTGGGTTAGGGTTTGGGTTATTAACAGGTAACTATTTCACAGTTAGTTAACAGTTAACAGATGCTATTTGATTCCCTAAAACTGAAATGGGTCCATGTTTAGTCAAATATATTAAATTTAAGAACATATAATGATCCTCCTCTCCTTAGAAGGACAGGTTCTACTAAAGCCACACATAACCAGGCACCATATAAATAGCATGCACAGAAGAGCCCAAAGAACACACTCAACTAGAGAGAAGTTCCTGAGGATTCCAGCACAAGTCCGAAGACTAAACCTCTGGTCCCAGTGATCGACCCAGAATGGATCTGCAACAGGTTCTACTCATTATTTAGAAATGAAAATGTAGGAATTTGTGGAATATAGGAATCCCAACATCAATTTTATGGATTATAAATTTGAATTAGAGGTTTTTTTAAACGCAAAAAATTTAATAACGTTCTTGTTATTTTGTCAAAACGCAATCCAGTAATTGGCAAATAAGATTATGATTCTAGTATCTTTGGCAATATAAGCCATTCCATAAGTGTTGCAAGTTGACAATGGAAGATAAAGGATATATCTAATTAAGGCTTGTGAGCCTGAAATTCAAAGAAATGCTACAGAGCAACTTAGTTCTCATGCTTCGTGTTATATCTTTGGTATGTCAAACACAATGTTTTTTCTAAATTGTGTCTTTCTCTATATGTATAAATGAACAGATGCAGATAGAGCTCAAAAGCATGGCATGGATGAATTTATCTCTTCCAATCCCTGTAATTTTGACCACGCTGCACTTTTTGAGATGCTTCAGCGCCTCACTTTGGACCACAGACTTAATGATTCCTATTCTTGTCTGGCAAGTATATTCTTTGGTCTATGCAATGTAAATTCTGAGCACTAATGTCTGATCTTCTGATAGTGTCTGCAGCTATCAATGGAAATGGCTGTCAGTTGAAATGAACGCCTGCTTCCTTCAGGTCTGAATTTGGTCCTGAGAGATCTCATATTTCAAAAATTACCCTCTGTTCGAGTAGCAACTATTTTTGTGCTGTATGAAAAATCTGGCAGAATCAACAGATCTTGGCAAAGACAAATATGTTTATTAGAAAGACTGCTCTAACTGAAGAGATCCTTCAGATCCAGTCTTCCTGTATAGAGAACTTGAAGATCACAAAGGATAAGTATGGTTTGCAGTTGTGATACATTCAATCTTTATTTGATTTTTAGATCTTAAATCAGCCCATTAACCTTGCAACAAAAACCCAACTAAACTCAGAATTTTTAATTGGCATTGGTTGATATGATAGATAGATAGATAGATAGATAGATAGATAGATAGATAGATAGATAGATAGATAGATAGATAGATAGATGACAGACAGACAGATTTCAGTGATAATAGAAGGATAATAGTTCATTATGTTGGCCATTCAATATTATGCAACATTATCTGTCAACATTATTTGGAATCCCTAAATATATTGGCAGATCATTTAGTATCTTATTTGGTGTATTAAAATGTTAGTTGCTTATAAACAAATTATTGTAATTTTAATAGTTTTAGCAATTAAAAATAGTGGCTTAGGGGACCATCTACTGCCGGCCTCTATCTCCCATCGTCCGGTACGTTCCCACAGAGAGGGACTCCTCAGGGTGCCGTCAGCCAAACAGTGTCGACTGGCGGCCCCCAGGGGGAGGGCCTTCTCTGTGGGGGCTCCGACCCTGTGGAACGAACTTCCCCTCGGACTTCGACAATTACCTGACCTTAGGACCTTTCGCCGCGAACTTAAAACTTATTTATTTCGTATGGCTGGACTAGCCTGATTTTTATCTTTATTTGATGGGTTTTTAAAGTTTTGTGATTTTATGGGGGAGTATGTAATTTTAACATTTGGGCATTTAAATTAGTTTTTTAAGGGATGTTTTTAATTATTGTGTGTATTTGTATTTTATCTGCCTGTTCACCGCCCTGAGTCCTTCGGGAGAAGGGCGGTATACAAATTAAAATATTATTATTATTATTATTATTATTATTATTATTATTATTATTATTATTATTATTATTATTATTATTATTATTATTATTATTATTATTTATTTGGTGTTTTCTTCCATGAAATTGGGAAAGGAATTGTAATTTTAAACTCTGTACTTTTATTTTAAAATGGTGAAAGTTTTCAAAAACAATAATTTTTAATTGTTACCATTTTAAAAGCTACAAAACATTTTTGTTTCAATAGTTGAAGATGTGAACCAAATCGAATGATGATTTGTTTCACAACTTAATTCAGATGGATGCTTACCCAGATTTAGTTCTGTAATCTGTTGATTTGCTTTGCTTTGCTTTGCTTTGCTTTGCTTTGCTTTGCTTTGCTTTGCTTTGCTTTGCTTTGCTTTGCTTTGCTTTGCTTTGCTTTGCTTTGCTTTGCTTTGCTTTGCTTTGCTTTGCTTTGCTTTGCTTTGCTTTGCTTTGTTTTGGAGTATATGCTCTGGTTCCTCATACATTAGTGTTAAAAAATCTGAATAGGATTGCCTCTCATTTCTCAAGTCTGAATAACAGATATTGGTAGGACTGGAGGTGTTAGCAGTGAGATTTTGGAGAAAAAGACAGTAACCTGTAAAAAATGAGATTTTAAATTGTAAACATTCATGGCATAAGAGGTTACCTTCATTTTGCCATAAGTTGTTACTATGACTTTTATACTTTTATACTTCCTCAGTTCAACTAATTTTCAAATGATTAAAAGGTTGCCTATTCATAAGATGAAAGATGTTGATATTTACCTAGAAGCTTTCAGCAAGAACAGAAAAAAAAAATACAGTAGAAATATAAATAACAAAAGAAGATAACAAAAAATACGTTCTCCCTTTAAATGTGCCATAACCACTAGATCAAATTTTTCAATGCCTTAGCCACTAGAACAAACTTTTCATAACCCTGCCACTTATGGCCAAAAGTTGTGACAGTCATAAAGCAGATCCTCCTGTCACGTCTGGATGTTATAACCTTTTTGCAGTGGTCATTAAGTGAATCCAGTGGTCAATCTTGGCCTATATAAGTTATCTGGACTTCAACTGGGGAATCTGGCTGGGGAAGGGGCTGAGGAATTCTGGGAATTGAAGTCCACATATCTGAAAGGGGCCAAGGTTGGGAAACACCGCTTTGTAGATTTCCCACACTGACTTCAGAATTGTAAAAAATAAAAGTGAAGCCGTTGTTGGAGTTTAGAAAGTTCAATAAGAAATTGTTATGTTCTTGTAAATCTCTAGACTTATCCTCCTTTCATTAATAAAGAAGTACATAAACTCTTCTTTTTATTTTTTTATTTCTTTGTCAAGCATATATAAAATAACAGATAAAAATATAAACATAATTTGAATACATGAAAAGGATACAAGTAAAAAGGGACTTAACTGAATTAGTTGAGCAGAAGCTTAAACAATGACTTTCACAGAAATATGTATCTTGTTGCTAGTAAGTCTTCAACTGTTAAACATTGACAGCAGAAATGGAAACATTTAGCTAAGATATTTAGCAGTTATCAATTAGAACACAAACTTGCTGTTTTGGAGTGTCTCTACGCCAAAGATGTCAAACTTGTGGCCCACGGGCAGGATGTGTCACGTGCTGGCCACGCCCACCTCTGGTTTAGCAAAGGGGGAGAAAGTCACAATATGTCATGTGACGACAACATGACGATGTGAGTTTGAGTCCCCTGCTCTACACCCCTGCAGATACACTCATTTTTCATCCCCATCAATGCCTGCCCATTATTATAGATAGCTGTGCCAATTAGAAATAACAGATCTGACCATATACCATAACAGCATCCCATTTCACTGTTTTGGCTATGTGATGCAAGCCAATGATGGTCTAGAAAAAAACCACAATTTTGCCTCACAAGATTGACAGAGATAGTAGATGGCAGATAAAATAAAAGATAGTTTCAAAGAGATTACCTTATTCTCACACTACAGAAGTGTGCTGGAACTAGATTGAGATGATGAAAATTTGTCATCAGATGTCAAGCCCAATTCAGTGCAGCTAACTAATTAACATTTAATGTAAGAAAATTTCCTTTGATCAATGTTCAGAAATTTCATGGACTGGCAGGACTATGTTATATCAACTCCTACAGATTTAATTTCGTTGATTGGTTCATTCCCACAATAAAAAAAACAAACTGATCATAACACAAAAAACACAAAACTTTAAACTTTCAAAACCTTCTGTAAATTTTTACAACAGGCAGGACAATGGTAATAGGTTTACTGAAAAAAAAAGAGCATAAATACATGCTCTTTAGAATCAGTTAGCTTTTTAGATTTTTCTAAAGATCAGAAACGATGGAGCCATCTGAATTTCTGGTGGGAGACTGATCAATGGGATGGCGACCAAGATGTTCTTGCTTTTCCCTGGATTTAATTTGAGGGAGGAACCTTCAGCATCTGGCTGCCATTTGTTGCTATCAGTCTCCTGGCATGGAGTATCTGAATTGATTCCCATCTCTCAGGGGGTCTCAAGTCCCAGTCAATTTTTCCCATTCATCAAGCTGGCATCCAGCAACACAATCTTCATTCTAGGTCTCTGATTTTGGAGCAATCTGCTTCACATCTCATTCTCCTTTTGTTCTTTTTAATTCTTCTCCTGTTCCCACAAAATTACCAGATTGCCATTTCCCTGCCTGAGATCACATCTGCGCTCACATATAAGGGAATTTCTGCAAGTCAGTTTTTAGTGCAGAATTTGTATAGGTGAGCAACTAAAGGATTATCGGGGACTTTCAAATGCTAAATTTAGAATGCAGAGGATGGTTTCAATTTATTCCAAAAAGGAAAGAATTGTGTGGAATTTTAAAGACAAATGTTTATTTAACTCCCCTCCATATAAATTGCAAACGGTGCCTTGGCATTTTGTTGTTGTTGTTGTTGTTGTCGTCGTTGGTATTGTTGACAACTCTTATTTTCATAAGTCATCCATTGAAGACTGATAGACCTCCCTAAAGTAGCATCTTTTCTCTTTCTCAAGCCCATGATGTACAGTCTGACTTGATTTCCCACAGTCTGACAGAATCGGAATTCTCTATGAAAACAAAGAAATTGAGTCATTACAGATAACATAAAGGCAACTGTTTTTGGCAAGGAAAAGCAATTGGGAGGGGAGGCAGAGGTGTCGTTGGCACCATTGACTGAAACTTCCTGCCACAGTTTTCATAGCTGCAGGGTTCTTTAAGTTGTTCTCTGCAAACAATGACTTAGAAAAAGACTGCGCTGTCCAACACTGGCTTTGCTCCCTTCCTGCATAAGTATTATTTGTACTTTTACGCTTTATAGATTTGCCATGCAAGGTCTGGTGTATTCAGTTCTGCTGCTCTAGAAGGTGCAGGGATCAGGTGCCTCTCTTTAATAATTAAATCAAATAAAAATAATAGGGTTTGCTGAAAATTTACACTGAAATATTCTGAGGTTAGTGGTATTTTGCAGACTGGAAGAATGCAGGTTTTGTTGCAAGTCAGAGTACATGATTTCTAAAACAGTCTCCATTTTAAATGAAGAAAGCCATCCATAGTCAAGTGGAAGTGCTAGAACAGTGGGCCATGAAGTCTGTTTTAATTTACTTGTTCAGAAGTATCTGTGGGTTTTTTTAATTTATTTAATTGGGAAGCAGGATGTCAAAAATTAAATTGTCATTTTACATGATTTTTGTTGTGGTTCATTTCTGCATTTAAACACCAAATAAAATAAATAAAACTGGGAAACAGAAGAAATCAAGCAATATTTCAATTTTTAGGAAAGTCATGAAGGTGCAATTTGCTATAATTTCTTTTTAAAATGACTTCATGCTTGCATCAGATAAGAGGAGTTTTTTAAATTGGACATGAATTGCCTTAATTCATAATAGCATAAACTTCATTTGCTCAAAATGTTGTGTTCCAAGTTGGCTTTTGGCAATGCAGTTAGCAATCTGTGAACCCGATAAATTACTGAAGCTATAATTCACTTAGTTTTACCCCATAACTGGGATAGTCAAGGCCCCTATCCCCTTGGAGATCATCTGCAGACATAGGCCCCGAATGGAAAACAATGCCATGTCAATGTAATGACATGCTGATGTCCTTTTTGGTTTCTAATAGGTTCATCTTTAGGGAGGTGATTTGTAAGTAGCAAGCAGGTACATAGGATTCCTACGGTTCATTTTCTTTACAATCCCTTCTCTGTTTCTCTCCATTCTCAGGATTGAAACTGGTAGCTCACAAAGGGCTTTGGAAAACAGACCCATGTCCTTGTTAAATTAAGGCAGATTGATACGTGCAACTCTCAAGTTATAGATTGACCATTCCTTGCCTAAATTATTTTCATCTTGAGATAGAATCCAGTCGCCTGGCTTCTGGGTTGAAAGCAAGGCCAGATTATTGAACTCTGGGGTTTTGGTGGCCAGGTTACCTACAGAATTATCTTCATTCCAATACATCAGCCCAACTAGTCAGGCAAGGAAGGTATGTTGTGGATCCTGTCAGCTAAAGAATTCTACTGGCCAGGTCCAGGATGAGTGTCTTTTCTGCTGTTGCCCCTGCCCTATGGAGCATTCTCCCTCCCCACCAGGTGAGTCTGCCCCCTCTCATTCTCCCGGATTTTCAGAAAAGTGTAAAAATATGATTCTGTAACCTTGCTTGGGACTCACAGAGGACCACACAGCCATGAGACTGGTTAGCGTCTTGAAAACCCCTCTCCCACTTTTTAAGTAACTTTAACACTGATTTGTAATTGCCTTTTAAAATTTTATGTAGATGTTTTATGTCTTAATATTTTATTTGTACACTGCCCAGAGTCCCTCGGGAGGAAGATGGGTGGTTGTAAAATCTGATTAAATAAATAAATGAAGCGCTCCCTTTCTGCGGGTGTAACTATCTCTAGGCTCCTCTGCATGATGAATCTGCTATTCAGTTTCATGTGGCATCTTGTGATGAGACCAACCTGTCAGAGTCTCTGATGAGAGAAGAAAATGTCCCAGTTATGAATTTGAGTGAGAGAGCAAGTTTATAAAATATGAATAAGGGGTAGACTGAGAATTATTCAACGCAGGCACCCAACTCAAAAACAAAAAACAAAAGGAGAAGGAGAAGGGTAAGGAAGACAAGGACAAGGACAAGGAAAAGGAGAAGAGGAGGAGGAGGAGGAAGGGGAAGGAGAAGGAGAAGGAAAAGGAGAAGGAGAAGGAGAAGGAGAAGATTGCAGTAAGGAATAAGAAAACAAAAACTAAACAGCACTAATTCATAAATGCAGAACAAAACACAAAACCAACTTGAGACATTTTAGTCAACCGATTGGGTTGCTATTATTCCCTCCTCTTTTTTCTTTTGATTTGATTTTCACAGGGGGTTCTGGCTGCTTAACTCAGATAATTTAGTATGAATTCTGAGAAAAATTTCAGTTTTCCAAGTATAGCCATAACCAGATCAAATGTGTATTCAGTTGCCAAATTTTCCCTGTGCTTTAGAAAAAAGCAAAGCAAAAACCATCTTCAAGTGTGGTTTTGAAGTACGCCTTAAAGGGGAAATTCACTCTTAGATTAACTAGGAGGCACTTGGTGGGAATCTGAATTGCGAGAAATGTTGCTGTACAACTATTTTCTCAAGAATAGTCAAACAAATACAGTTGGCTGCAATTTTAGCAATATTTTTGTCTCTGTGCCTTCCTTCTTCAGTTGTAGCTTTTCCCTACCATAGTTTTCTGGAATACTCAATTCTTCTTTCTGGAAATCATTCGTAGAGGGAGGAGGGGAGAGGTATTTTTATTTTACCTCTGTCCTTCTACCTTGCCAAAATATTATGAGAGAAACAAAACCAACTGATTTTTTTCTTAAGTAAGGAAAATGTTTTTCTTTGAGCTTTCACCCAAATGCAAAATTCCAGGAGTTCTTTTGAAATGACATAAAGTGGGGGGGGGGAAGGGTTGCTTTTGACAAGCCACAGTCTGCGTTATCCTCCGTCAGCATCTTCATTTTTCACACATGCGCTTTCTGGCAATAGGCGAATAAAAGGAACTATGTCTATTTTCCATGCCTTTGATTCTGCCCCTCATTATTTTAATCCCTTTTCAATCTGTTCTGGAGTTGGCCCAACAAGGATAAGCAAATCCTTCGATGGAGTTCTTAATTGATATTTCTTCGACTCTCCTCAACAGTAGCATTTTGGCATCCAGAAAAGATTTGGTGTCATCCGAGTGGTAGAAAATATATTTTAATCTTTTCACAGCGGCGTCATTTCAAAGACGTAGCATTTGGGGTGCCAGATGGGGTGGCAAAGAAGTTGCCTAAAGGGGCAGGGCACTGATCTAGTCGCCGCAGGAACTTTTCAATTAAAAGAAGAAAGAGTTTGCAGTTTTGAAGCATTAGAAAGATATGTCTTGTCAATTGCTCAGTGTCTCTATCGATACTGATTATTTTTCAATCTGCTCCTGGAGTTCTTTTGAATTCTATCTACAGAATTTCATGTTAGGTGCAAAAGAATCTACCTGATAAGCTGTTATGACAAGCTCTTCTAATTAGTCTTCCCATTCTACAAAATGACAGTTTGGTGCTCTGACATGCCGGGATAGATCCATAAGGATACACCATCATTAATTTGTGCCCGTGTAACCTTGAAACTTCACTACTCTAATACTTTGTGAGAAGTGCAGCTGCCCTTGTGGATTGTTCAACTAAAACAACAAAACAGAATGGGCTGCTGAGGTTATGATGCCTCTGTGTTTCTAAAGTAGAAAACAACTTCCAGCCATCCTTCAGCCATACTCTGTGGTCTTCACATTGACATATAAAATCCTGAAACAGCTTGAGTCATTGAAGTCAAGAGATATACAGAATTTGTATTAGTTTTCTACTGCTTTTTTTCTATGAAATTCTGTCTCCAGATCCAGTTATTGACCATATTCCCCTCTTGATGCATTCAAGAACCCATTCTTATATGAATATCTGCCATTCTCATGCTTCCACGCACAGATATGGTTTAAGATCTTTCCCTTCCACATTTCTAGGGACTGTCATGCAACCAGAATATATGCACTTTGGTTTGCTGACTTCCATATAAAACAGGATCTCAAAACACACGAAGAATGTTGTTAGAGCCAGAAGTGCTATCCCAACTTCCACACAAGCACATTTATTTGCAGAGAACAAAATATGTGTCATAGCTATTGCTGCTTACTAGAGAACTTATTTCTATAATGGGGGGGAAAAGTCCTTATATGCAAATATCTTCTTTTATAGCTAATGCAATATGCTAGATTATTTTAACCTGTTGATTTCAGTGCTCTATTCTAAGCATGATAAAGTTTGGAGTTAATTCAGTATTTGTACATTATACAGCAAAGTGATAATCCAGAAAATCCAGTTGCCTCCTGAAAAAGCACCTTTGGGATTAAGAGCACAGTTATATACATACAGTAGATATGTGACTGATGCTTACTAAACTGTTTGAAAATCATCCCTGTAATATCCATCTCAGTATTTATTTCATATATACTAGATAATTGATGTTTCGCTGTTTAAAAATTCTGGCATTGTTTGGGTAAGGTGATAGTTTACTTCTCAGTTAGATTCTTCCGCTAGATCTGTCAAGTCAAGATTAGCTTTGGATGATAGTCATCAATGTTGTAATATTCCATTTACAAGTCACTAACTCACTACTTCAATTGTCCACAAAAACAGACATCCACGGTGCGAAGGGGCAGGAGAAGCAAATAAGGCAACTAGCATAAGTTCCATATCTCAGTTGGGTATCATGGTGCACCTACTAAAAGTTGGGTTCTGTTTTCAAGAAAAGGACAAGTTGGTTTTTCAGACCAAAATGAGTTGAACAAAGTTGGATCGTTTCTAAACATTCCTGTTTTAATTAATGTGTTCAACATCAATATTTCATTTCCATTCCTAATTTGATTTTCATAAATTGTGGTCTGGTGTGTCTTTTTAAAAAATCTATATTTGACACAAACTTTCTCTATTTACCTACAGGGCTGGTTTAGCCCTGGCCAAGTCTTTGTCCTAGATGAATACTGTGCACGTAATGGAGTCAGAGGCTGTCACAGGCATCTCTGCTACCTTGGTGATTTGCTTGAAAGAGCAGAAAATGGAGCAATGATTGACCCCACCTTACTACACTACAGTTTTGCCTTTTGTGCATCGCATGTTCATGGCAACAGGTAAGGTGGACCAGGTGTGTCTCAGCCATTTTGGTAACGTTGCTTTTTGAAGTGCTGGTTTCTCTGGATAATGCGTAGCTATACTCATAATTTATGTTTTTTTACTATCTTGAAAATAGCATATAGATCTTGTCTAAAAAATGGTACAAAACTGAAGTCCATCTTTTAATGCCTGAACCCCTTTGGAAAGACCATAAGTTAAAGAATTCTGCCAAAGAAGAAACGGTTGAATAAATTCACCTACTGAGATAAGGAATTGGATGTGCTAAGTCAATATAAAAATGCAGATTAAGAACTACTCATCTTTTTTTCTAGTTTAGTAATTGTGGGAGTACAACAGCTGAACACTTTTGATGCTCTTGTTGTAAATAATTTGTGTGCTGCAGTTGGTTGAAGAATTGTATTTCAGGTTTGGGAGTGATGGAGAAAAACTCAAAACTGGAAAAAAATTATTTCAATCAGTTAAGAATTTGTAGACATTTGAATCCTTTGATTGCATCACAAGAAGATGCAAAATGTAAATAAGATGTAGTAACTGTCTTCCTTTTCTTCAGATCCTTACCAATAATTTAAGGATTCTCTTAAATTCTTTACATGACTTTACAGGACTTAAGAGAGAAAATGAAGTTACCCAAGAACATTTTGTGCTGCATGGGATTTGTAGGCTGAATATCTCTTTGTCAATAGGAATAATACTTTCTGAGATCTTCAGTCATGGAGATCAACTAAATGCTTATAAAATCTCTTCACAGTTTAGTGTTTAATAGACTCAGAATTACAAAGAATCCCTAAAGAAAAAGATTTTGGAGTCAGAGTTTTGAAGATATATCCTCATCCCCGTCCCACTTTAAGACTTCTTTGTGTGGGCTGAACACTTGTAGAAAGTATTAACTTCTGTAATCCAATATGTTCATTCTGCTTACTTCTTAAGCTTCTATGTCATGATAACAGACTAACAAGAACACAGGATTCCTTCCACACCAACATAATAGTATGCAGCAATTTTATATACTCTCTACTTTGGCTAGACTGAGGAAGATGCCATTGTATCATAAAGCCACCATTTCTTATCAAGAATGACCCATGTTCTAGGCTACATCAGATTCCTTTTGTACTGAGACTTGCATGCTTATAGACTCAAAATTTATTTCGTTTGCCTTGTTATGCCAGTTAACCTTGCTGTAACAGATCAGATTAGATTCAAACTGAAATGACTTTTTAAAAAAACTTATTTCAAACTTTCAAACTTATTTTTGAATTTGAAGTCCATTTTAAATCTGAAAGTGTTACAGAAGTAAGTTTCCGAACTGTATAGACTGCTGTAGCATTTCGTGCACCGATGGATTTATTTTTTGGAAGTTGCGTTCTATACAGTGAGATTTCACACTCTGTTCTACATATGCTACTGCATAACAGAGTGTTATAAAATAATGAAGTGTTTTGTAAGCTCTCTGGTAAACATCATCATGACTTATTATACACATTGCTGGTATTTTACATTGTATGGCTGCCACTCAAGTCACAGTTCGCTTGATCCATCTCGTTATGTTACGGCATTTGGCTTGCCTTCTTTTCTTTGTGGTTCTGATTTCCTTTTCTTCTTCTGCTGACAAATTGTTGGCATCTACTGTTATCATTTTATTGTTTAACGTTTAATTTTTACCTTGTTTTCTTCAGTTTCTTCTGTAACAACACTTTGTTGCTTTCATTTTCTTTTTCACTATCCTTATCTTTTTTTTATGTTTTAATTTAAAACTCACCATCTCCAAAGTCAAAAAATGGAAGAGATACTTGGTGGCATACAGCCAGTTGCAAATAACCCCCCAGCCTCTGAGATAGAGGCCAAAAGGGATTCCAAAAAGGAGTCCAAAAAGAGGAAAGATAACAAATCTCAGCCACCTCCAGAACAAAAAAGGTAAGAAATAGTAGTTTAGTGGATTGGAGTTTGATATAGGATATAGAGGAATTTATGCCTTATTGATTTGAAATACTGGGAGGGAACTCGGCCTTATAGGAGATAGATTAATATAGAAAGATTAGGTACAAAATTACAGCAGTTAATAAAATGCACAACTTTCTTAACTCAAAAGTTAGAAATTGGGATCCATAACAAGGAACCCAGCATAATACAATTAATATTTGGCACTATGGTATCTTCAGGATCATCTTCTTTACTTAGGATTGACTTACCTGAGACAAATACCCAGAGAGAAGTTGCTTGTAACCAGGGGTTTGGATTAGAAGACCTCCAAGTCGACTCTGTCATTCTGTTAAGTGGGGAGGAGCACAGGAGTTAGGTGCTTCTTATCATAGTCCCCATGTTAAAGAATAGCCTGTGGTGGAATGTACTCAGGAATTGCAGGAGGGAGAAGAGAAGGCAAAGAGACAGCAGAGCTTGGAATGCGTGGTGGGCAGGAAGAGAACAAGGTTGAACCCTCCCTAGCAATTCACAGAGTATAATTATTGCAGATAATTGCTTTATTCTGGCAAGTTTCTCTTAGTAGTTGAGCAACAATAAAGGAATTATTCACATGTAGTTCTTGGTTCTTTGGACCTGACATGGCCTCCCCTAAGAAATTAGACTTGTCCCAACCTTGTTAGGAATCCTAGAAGCTTAACTAGTTGGATAATGCCATTGGTATCTCATATAATTATATATTGTTTCATTTTGTATATTTTCATTACACTGTTTTTAATTTTATATTGTTTTACTGTAATTGTTTTATGTGTACACTACCAAGTCTCCCACGACTGTGATGCTTCAGAAATGTAATTAAAAAATTAAGCCACATAATATACAGTATGGGTAACAAAAAATGACTCAACTTACCCATGGGATGTGTGTTTAGAGAATTCTCTCTCGTGTGAGTGCCAACCTATTTCATCCGTGGACACACGCTTAAAACACTGCGCCTATCCATTTTGATTCAAAGATGTGTGAAGAAAATGTTTTTGAGCTGCTTTTGTGTCAGCTCTTGTGCAAGATTTCTCACAGTGTAGCAATGTCACAGGTGTTATTTTGCCTGTTGAATAAGGCTGTAGCAGGTAAACTTGGACAGTGGGGAGTTGCAAGGTCTTGCTGAAACACTTTTACAAAAATTTTGTACAGACGTTTATGCAAATGAAACATATCTTCAATTTAGTCAGAAAGAAGATTCCCATGAGTAGAAGTCTAAATCACTGTGTATACATCATTACTGTTGCTGGAAAATATCAGAAGATTCATATTTATGAGATGAGTTAGTGAGATTCATTGCATTTCATCCATATTCACAAGACCTGAGCCAGTGGGACATGTTTTTGTCTAAGATTTTTTATCCTGTTGATGTGGAGACACTTATAAAAGGGGTTCTAATGTAAAATCCTAATTTATTAGTTAAACTATCACTTTTATGCTTGTATAATTAGGGCCCTGTCAGGCACAAGAAATTAGGAACTAAGGTTCTTCAAATGAGTGCAAGTTTATTCCATGCTACCTCTAAACAAGAATCTGAACTACCACGTTGCTCCCGGGTAACACCACTCCTGCGCAGTCTGCACTGGCTACCTGTGGTCTTTCGGGTGCGCTTCAAGGCTCTGGTTACCACCTTTAAAGCGCTCCATGGCTTAGGGCCCGGGTACTTACGGGACCGCCTGCTGTTACCTTATGCCTCCCATCGACCCGTACGCTCTCACAGAGAGGGTCTTCTCAGGGTGCCGTCCGCCAAGCAATGCCGCCTGGCCGACCCAGGAAGGGCCTTCTGTTGGAGCACCTACTCTGGAACGACCTTCCCCCCGGTTTGCGCCAAATATCTGACCTTCGGACCTTTCGTCGGGAATTAAAAACTCATTTATTCATTCAAGCGGGACTGGACTGATTTTTTAGATTTTTTAAATTTCTAAATTTTAAATTTTAAATTTTTAAATCTTCTGTAATTTTATATGGGGTATTTTAGGTTGGTCAATTTGACGGTTTTAATTCGGCCACTATTGAATAGGTATTTTAAATTGATTTTTAACTTTGTATACTTATTGCTTTTTATCTTGGCTGTACTGAGGCTCCTGAGTCCTTCGGGAGAAGGGCGGTATAAAAGTTTAATAAATAAATAAGTAAATAATGGTCAAGGCAAATTGGTGCTAGATAAAAGTTAATGGGATTCTAGTGGGACTGGACTTAGATAACTTGTGGGTATGAAAGGATTCCAAAGTGATGATGCATTTGACCCATTCCTAAAGCTCAGCCTGGTCATCTCCTACAGGCCCAATCTGTGAGCCAAAATACACTGTGGCTGTGTTGGTGATTCCAGTATGAAAGGAGACAAATAGATGGAAAGCGCTTTTGTTACTACTCATAGCTACGTGGGAAAGGAACATATTTCAGAAGGAAATATAAGCAGAGGATGGAAAGGAACAAAATTGTCTGCACGTGCTGCAGTTTCCCTGAAATCTTAACTACACATATAATACCAAAGAAAACTAGAAGATGTAATTGTACACTACCCCATGATAGTTTATGCCAGGAATTTCAACGATCATCCAAGTGCTTTGTGGGCAAAGTTGATATCAAATCTATGGTCTTCTTAGTGAGCAGTGACTTTCACCTTGATACAGGTGGGACTTCAGCTACGGCAAGAGAAACCTGACAATCCCTGGATGTTGTCCTGGATTTTTTTGTGCGTATGATTTGAGTAGAATATGGATATAATCTAGAATCTGGGTGATGCAAACTTTACTGTAATGAGGGTTGCCAAAATTTCTAAGATTTATATAAAGGCAAGGTTTGTTTCTGATCAGGCTCTGATTGCTTAATGAAGTATTTACTCTACTGCTCTTATTAATATATCTAACTGAATTGTTTAAAATTCAGGGTGAGGATGTACGTTTAAAATGCCAGCACATTACGTGTTGGGTGATGGTTTATGAAATAAGTTAAATTCTGCCAAATTTAGCATTATTTTTCACTCCAACTTCTATATCAATACATTCCATATGAAGCTCTGACAACATTTAGAGACAAAGATATCATTTTTTTAAAAAAGTGGGGAAGCAAGTACTCATGCACAGATAGGAGTCTTCATACCCACTTACAGATTTTTTTCAAATTCCAATTTTTATATTCCATTAATTATTTTTCATTTTCTTTCCATCTGTATTTTAAATTTCAGGGTTATTTTCTCTGGTAAAAGCATATTAATATGGCTTTCCCTAAAAATAAGATTTGCTATCAGGATATGCTGGTTTAAAAATAATGATGGTTCTTTCTGGCTTGGTATCGGTTCTCTATATAAACACTAGAGAGTGATGGAGCTGAGGTGGTTTGTCTGTTTCTGCTCTCTCTGTGTGTAAGGTCAGACAATGAGACGACAGTAGCTTGCAGTCAGTGAGAAAGTGCAGAAAGAGTGTGATTCAGACGGTGCAGGACAGCCCGAAGGTCAGGACTGACAGAATGAATGACAGGCAATCAGAGGAGAGAAACTAACTAGATGCTGTCCAAGGTCCTATTTCGTGAATACAGTCAGTCCGGTTATCAATGCAGAACAGAGAGAAAATGGCTTCTGTTTGAAATTCCCCTCAGGCTACTTCCAATAGGAATCTCTGCGGACTTTGTACCATCTTAGAATAGAATAGAATAGAATAGAATAGAATAGAATAGAATAGAATAGAATAGAATAGAATAGAATAGAATAGAATAGAATAGAATTTTTTATTGGCCAAGTGTGATTGGACACACAAGGAATTTGTCTTGGTGCATATGCTTTCAGTGTACATAAAAGAAAAAAAAATATTATCTGAATAGTACACCAAACTCAGAGCACTGGATACATTCAGACTTTGCAAATAGGGTGTTAGAAATTCCTTATTTGGGTGTTTTGATCTGAGAAGCAGAATAATAATTTCCAGTGGATATTTGAATATGGTTTATTCTGATTGCTGTTCTATTTGTTTAAAGCAAATGTAGTATCTTTTATACACACACATACATACAAACACACACAGGTACACACACACACACACACACACACTTTGATTCCTAGTTTCTAATCTGATGCCTTATCCCACACCAGTGTTGGCAAACCTATGACACATATCAAAGGTGACATGCCAAAACATTTTGGGTGACAAACTAGCATTCAGCATCACCCAACTATTATTCTTGAAAGCAGGCTACATTCTTGCACAATTTTCAGAGGCTGAGATGAAATGGGGGGGCCTCCAAAAGTTTGTATAAGAAAGGGTGTGCTTTCATGTGGGTTTTGGATGCTGCAGAGGCCATGGAAGAGCATTCTCCAAAGCTGCTTCAAGAACAAAGGCCTTGTGGAATCAAAGCTGCTTCTGGTACAAGGGCAGGAGCCGATCAACAGAACACTGCCTGAAGATAAGAATGCAGGACAGATCCTGGGGCTCACACACATGAGTGGACTGCAATTTTTAAAAATAAATCAATATGTAAGGAATTGTTTCTCTTTTGTTCGGAGGGAGAGGGTCTGGGGGTGTGGCATGCCAGCAGAGTCAAATTAAGCATTTCCAAATTGTTCACCTGCTAAATCCAAAAGGATCGCCATCACTGCTCTAGATTAAGTGCTTTCTATTTCTACACAAACTCTCTCTCACACACATGCACACACACACACACACACAAACATACTGTACATGCCTACCCATTTTGATATCTAGATCAAACTAGATTCTTTTTTTAACTTACTCCTGTATATCGACTTTGCTTATTTCATGAAAGTCACATCAGAGATGAAAATTGTAGGAATCAAAATGCTGGACTGAACGTAGGTTTGATTGGATTCTGCAGGGTTTTTCCATTCATCTGGCGTTATGGAAAGGTACATTGGAGGAATAGCATGAGCATCCTAAATGATTCAAGGCAGAAAAACTGAATAAGGATCATCATTGGCTTTGGCAAAACTAACAAATCAAAAAGAAGCCACCGTGATGAAAATTCTTTAATTTCACAACATATAGACAGATTTAACCATAGTTTCAACTGGGAAAATGTGACCATCCTAGACCAAGCCAAGTCCAAAAATGCCAGGGAATTTCTAGAAACCTGGCACTGCAGCCATCAATAAACACATAGACATTAACAACATCTGTAGACTATGCAAAAGAGACTATTACCCAGCCCAAAAAAGAGAAAAAAAGACTCCAGCACCTCTCCATTAGCAATCAGCACCCAGATCAGCAAACAGCCCAACCAAAGAATCTCTAAGACTGCTCCCACCTACCCCAACAGGAAGACACAAGAATATAAACTGGCAGCAAACTGCACTCCTTACTAGCACTGATGATGGTACCTAATTTGGGTAATGAAACGTCTGCAAGAAAACAGGCAAGCTCAGAGAGAACCAAAGGTTTCCCCACCCCAAGAAGCCATCTTAAAAGCCAAGCACAAATAAGCACTGTGACAATTGCTTTCAGGAAAGAGGTTCCATGGGCAAATTAGGCAGGAGTTGCTTGAAACCAGAAGTGGTTGTGCACATGAGGAGCAACCCGCTTTCATTTTTTTTTCCATTAACAAATTTTTTTTGGAAATGCTTGTTTTGACTCAGCTGCCTGTCTAATGTGATGTGGTTATGTTGTATGAGGTTGGGGCATACAACAAGGCAGATCTGGGCGTGCGTCGTAATAGTCACAGACCTTGTAAATCATTTATGCCATAAAAGACCTTCAATAGGGATAAAGATTTGTGGAATTTATCCTTTAAACTTCACTATTCCAAATTAGATATTCATTTGATTGGGACATCCAAAAATGGATCATAAAAAGTACAAAAGTCACTATATGATTCTTTCAAAGCCATCCTGGGACAAAGTAATGTCAAAAGAATGAACTCATAATGTCTATTTCCAATGGCAAACAATTTGATTTATTTTTTTTAAATTTAAAAGAAATGATTCTGATATATTTGCTTTTAACTGCATACCTAGTCCTGAAAGGCATCCAAGTACAATTAGACCAGGGCATGGTGGGGGAGATGGAGATTCTCAAAAGAAATAGTGAACCCTTGTTCCTAATTATAATTTATAATTAACCTTGTGATTTGCACAAGGAACTTGTCTAAAGAAAATAGAGTCTTTGCTATAAGGAATACATATTCCTTGGTAAGCTTTAAGAACATTTCCATTCTGTGATTAGAATTATAAAATTGAACAGATTTAGGAGAATTCATTTCTCATCTGTAATATGTCTCTATTGGTTGTTTTTTTTAAATTAATGATTAAAAACCTGTGTTAGAAATGCAGTGTCAATTGTAATGGTACCTTTTTTTAGCATAACACTCTTCCTCCTTTTTTATTCCATACCGTCATCTGTACATTGTCATATTTAATTTCTCTGGCAGGATTCCAGCAATATGAAATGAGAAAAAATCTGTTACTGTTGAAATATGTCATTTTTTTTTATTGTATAGGTTGACCGAAATTCATAGTGAGATGCCTACATTGTTTTTGGTCTAATTATTGATGGGATTGAATGGAGGTGTAGACACACTAGAAGTTAAATATTATTTTCTTTGCTTTTGCGTGGGTTTTCTTTTTCTGATTCTGACTCCAATTATACACACATGTAAATACTTCTTTTTTCCATATACAGTATAGCTTTTGCCGTTTAAAATTCAAATTACATATAAGCAGACATTTCTGATTCAATATAGAAAGCAAATATAAAATTTCAGTGATCAAGTTATTATATTAACAGGAGGAACTGGCCAGTAACAGAAATGAGAATTTAAGGTTTTTTTTCCAAATGATTGTGAATAGCTATCAGCAAGAGAAAGTGAAAATCAAAAGAGAGTAAAAAAATCAAAGATCAGAATACCCCAAAATATCCCTGTTAACAGTGATCATTTAACTACATTTAGATTATGTGCCCCTGAATGGTAATTATTGCATATCCGCATCTTCAAGTATATAATACTGAATGAAATACTTTTAATTTTAAGCTCAATCCCTGCAGTTAATTGCTGAATGTATTGTCTTCCCTCTGGATAGATAAGTATCAGCATTTAGCATCACTAGTGAAATCAAAAGATGTGCAGCTGAGTGATAGCGTTTTAAATCTGACCAAAAAAAATTGGAAGTATTATTCTTTCTGACATGGATAAAGATTGGGGATTGTGAGGAGAGTAAAGATGACAGAACTGGTGCTAACCGTTCTAACAAGAACTTGAAAAGCAGCTGACATGACATCTTTCCTATCATACTGCCGAAAATGTCAACTTTGTGAAGGACAGTGAGAAAACGGTTTGCCGAATATCTGAAAGGTAGATTCAAGAGATGTTCTTCATGTCAGATGTAATATAGTCCAGAGCTGTTTGAGAAAGGAAGTTCTTGCAGTTGTGATGGCTCTTAGTTGGCAGGTCCACCCAAACATCCAAATACTATAGCTCTGAAAATGGTTACAGTGGACCTGGAGACTTAAATCTTAAGTTTTCTCAATTTATGATGCACACCAATCAATATTACTGTTGCGTAATATTGCTGCTTGCACTATTATTGCAAGCATACAGACTGGGATCTTGTTGGAACAAAAATATAATTTTAACTATATAAATTACACCCTGGGATAATCCCAGTTTCAAAATTACAGGTAGATTTGGGGGTCAATGAATTTATCCAAGATATTGCAAAAGGAATTTTGGTTACCTAGAATTGCAAACGTTGTACATTCAGGGAAAAAGTGTCTTGATTTCACCGTCTGGTCCAGATTTGTTCATTTTGGAATATGCATTAGCAGCATCTAGAAGAGAAATTATTATCAGTATTTAATTTGCTGTGGATTATCCTTAATTTGCATATATCTTAATTTGCAAATATGATAAGGGGTACCACTACAGTTAATATCAACTTTTTGAGTAAAAAGTTGGAATATCCCATAAAAACAATTGTTTAGCGAATAAATTGCTAGGGGTCTTAAAGAATATTAAAATGCTTTTACAATCTTAGAATGTGATTAATTCAACAATAGATTTATTTTCGTTTACCAGGCACCTGTTTTAAAAGAACCAATTGTCCAATATTGGAAGTATAAACTGGGGGAGGAGGAAGGACAATTATATGATATGGGCTTAACTGTTAGTATATTTTTTTAGATTTCTTTTTACAATTTTTATAATTTTGAAGTAAAAGCTGCGACAAACCTTTGGAACCGGCAGCATAGAAATCCATCAATAAATGAAAAATAAGCAAATGAACATATTCTTGAATTCTATACACAAAGGTTTGAATGTATTGCTACCATATAGCAAGATTTATGGATTTTTTGAGAGTAGCAAAAATCACTACTCTTCCATGTTAGGAATCTTGGCATGTGTTCAGTTTCTATGCACTGGCTTTTGAGTGGAATGGAAAAACTGATCAGTGTTATTTTAGGTGTTCAAGGCTTATTGATGCACCTAAACATTGGGCTGAATGGTTTTTTTAGACTTAGTTTTTGTACTCTTTTTGTTTTCTTTTTCTATGTTTCCTCTTTTAGGAAATTTGAAAGGACAAATGTGAAACTGACACACTCACAATGTGAAAAGAACAAAACTTGGAGTGTAGGGTGGGGTCTTTACATCAGCAGACGTTTTATGTCCATGTCCCAATTTAAAATGCTATACCCAAAATATTTTTCAAATATCACATAGTTCCTTCTCTGTTTGCCAAGTCTAGAGGCACAGCCCCTATGGCCAGCCAAGTTAACAAGATATTTGACTCAGAAATAATAAAAGGATCTCTTCCACTACCACCCAAGTTGCACAGATAAAAATCAATAAGAATCCATCATGGCCAGAACAAATTATTATTCGCTTTACCTGGTAGAGACGTCCTCAATCTATTCAGAATTTTTTGAAGTTCTGAGGGAGAACAGATGTTGTATATCTCTTTCCAATCATATCCTGCCTGTTTTGAGTCAGCTTTGGAAAGAGATGGCTTTGGAAGCTATCAGAACACGGCATAAAGCTTCCATGACCGGATCAAACACCTCCTTCAATCTTAAAAGGAAAATCTCATTCCTCCTTTGGTCCCAAGAAGGCATTTCCGTGGTGGCACAGTGGCTAGAATGCAGTAATGCAGGCTACTTCTGCTGACTGCCATTATGACATAACCTGATTGCCTCACTTTTCCTATTGGCCTGCAAAGTCATGCCAGTCTTTATTTAGAAATCATATTTTTCATCCAACTGTTGTTCAATTGCTCAGTCATGACCAACTCTTCATGACCCCATGGACCTCAACACATCAGGGCGCCCTGTCCTCTACTGTCTTCCAAAACTATCTAATTATCTCATCCTCTGCTGTCCTCTTCTTCTTTTCTTTCTCAACAATATGGACTTTTCCAGTGAGTCCTCTCTTCTCATGTGGTAGCCAGAGTATTTGAGCTTCTGCTTCAATATCTGTCCTTCCAAAGAACAGTTATGTGACGACCTTGCAGTCCAAGGGGCATTCAAGAGTTTCTTCCAACACTGTAATTTGAAAGCCTTAATTCTTCAGTGCTCAGCCTTCCTTATAGTCTAATTATCACAGCCATACATTACTAGTACTACTATTTTACCTATATTTCATTCAGTAGTTCTGGTTTTATAAATATGCAACTGAAGAGTTTGAAGCTTACAGAAAAGAGCCGAGGTGGTGCAGTGGTTAGAGTGCAGTATTGCAGGCTACTTCAGCTGACTGCTAGCTGCAGTTCGGCAGTTCAAATCTCACTGGCTCAAGGTTGATGCAGCTTTCCATCCTTCTGAGGTGGATAAAATGAGGACCCAGATTGTTGGGGGCAATATGTTGACTCTGTAAAACTGCTTAGAGAGGGCTGTAAATGCTCTATGAAGCAGTATATAAGTGCTATTGCTATTGCTATTTTAAATATTAGGTGTCTATGACCGCAATTTCTTTCAAATTTTTCGTCTAAAAAAGAAAATCCCAATTTATTTTTGAAAAAGAGTACATAGGATTCCCACTGAGACTTTTTTCTATTAATGTTCAGTGAAATATGTATAGTAGTATCAGTGATTTCCACAGTAGCAAAAGCAGAAAGATCTTTTTAACAGGTTGGCACATAACAAACACTGTGAGCATTTCCAGTGTTCTATTAGTAGAATCATCATTCTAATTTGGCTATCCACTATACACATAATTCGTGGTTTTGCAGTAAAAATACCAAAAATTAAATCTTTCAATACTGTTTTTTATAAAATGTTTGTACCTGTCCAAAGTTTAATTAATTTAATAAAGCATGGCAGAATAATGCCCTTATTAGGATCATTCAAAAATTAACAAAGTCCCCAACCACTCTTCAGGCTATGTCAACTATAGACAACAGCTTCCATTAGCCTTGTCCAGCATGGTCAATGGAAAATACAAAGGTTGGAGTCCAATGATATTGGGTGGGTGGTCATGATGTGATTTCATAGGATTATGGAGTTAAAAGATACCTTGGAGTGTGGGAATCCTCAGATTTACCTACAAACCATCAGTGATGAAGCATCCACAGTTTCACTGATTAACTGCTGTCATTATCAAGTTTTCTTGTCCTATCATTAGGCACTATGGTAGCCTCTTTCCTTTAAGGATTGTCTCCCTTTCATATCTCCCTTTAGTCTTTTTTATATTAATATCCAATTACTTAACTACTCTTCATAGCAATAGCACTTAGACTTATATACCGCTTCACAGTGCTTTACAGTCCTCTCTAAGGGGTTTACAGAGTCATCATATTGCCACCAACAATCTGGTCCTCATTTTACCAACCTCGGAAGGATGGAAGGCTGAGTCAACTTTGAGCCTGGTGAGATTCGATCTGCCAAATTGCAGGCAACCGGCAGTCAGCAGAAGTAGCCTGCAGTACTGCATCCTAATCACTGGGCTACCTCGGCTCTAGGACTTAGCTTTCAAGCCACTCATCACTTTTGTTGCTCTTCTCAGGAGTCTTTCCAGTTTCTCAACATCCTTCTTGAATTGTGGTGATGCAAACTGGACCAAATATTCCAAGTGCAATATGGGATAGAGAAAATATAATTTGAGGAATAGATAAAATGTAGTTTCACAATTAAAATGAATATATTTTTCATTCACATGTCCTTTCGTGATGGGGACAGGATTAATTTGTCATTTAATGTAGTAAGGAACCTATATAACAAGTTTATCATCAGGTAATATTTGGATTGGATATGATCCTCTGCCTTATGAACTCTTGTTGTAGTAAGATTTTTGACGATGGATGTCTTTATCCTTAAGTTTGGATAACCCAATCTTCTAGGTTCAGTCTTCTAGCAGCAATGAATGTTCCTGAAAATCTGGAGGAGTTCCCCATCTTTCTCAATATTTTGTTACCCACTTGCCAGAGGGTAGAATAAAAAATTGGATAAGGATGATAGGAAGATTAATAAATCCTCTGCAAGTTAGCACGCTCAACTGCCAAATCCTTCTTTCTCAAGAAACTGCATACTAGCACAATGGAAGTACCTTGAGATATGAACTTTCCAGCTCCTTTCAGTTAATTCTTAACAGAAACATAACAAAGGGCATCCTAAATTATAATGATAATTCACTGAGTAGTAAAACCAAAGCTAATTACAAAAATGCAGGGGTTATGGTGGGTGATGAAACATTAGATTTCCATGACAATAGCTAGGATATCCAAAAAGAAAAAAAAGGATACCAACTAAAGTTTTTTTTTTTTTATTTTATTTTATTTTGTCACAACGGTATATATAAGCATAAGCATGAGGTATATATAATATATAAGCATATATATGAGTATAAGTATATAATAACTATATAAATTGGATATAATGAAAGGAAACATGCGCTTTTGCATGCCCCTTACAGACCTCTTAGGAATGGGGTGAGGTCAAGAGTAGACAGTTTTTGGTTAAAGCTTTGGGGATTTTGAGTAGATATCACAGAGTCTGGTAGTGTGTTCCAAGCATTAACAACTCTGTTACTGAAGTCATATTTTCTGCAATCAAGATTGAAGCGGTTAACATTAAGTTTAAATCTATTGTTTGCTCTTGTATTGTTGTGATTGAAGCTGAAGTAATCCTCAACAGGAAGGACAGTGCCAAATGAGGATCAGTTTAACCCAATGGCTCTCTTCTAGTGTAAGAGCTTCCGGTCTGAATTTGAAAAATCTACAAGTTGTTTTGACTAGCACAATTCCAAGTCCGTTTTGCTTGAAAACAAACCCTACTGAGCTTGTTGGGGCCATTTCCAAAGCAAAGGTTCCCACCTTATTATGACAAACTGAACAAATGGAATAAAGAGCCTTTGTTCATTTGCCTCCACAGACTAGCACTGGCACTCTCTGCAAATGATGATAAAATTTGCTCCCATTGAAGTCAGCAGAAAACAGCGAGCTGGAAATAGAATAGTTCCTGTGTTGGACTAGGGATGGGCAGAATGCCCTATTTCCACTCCCTGGCATTTAAAACTTTTTCATTGGGGAGTGTTTTGTGGAATGCAGCAAAATAAGCAGCAGTCTGCTGCTCTGATCCTCAGCACAATTGGAAGCAACTTATCTTGCAATGTGTTCAGAATCTAAGTGTCAGCCATGGCCATCTGTAGCCATTGGTTACCATTTTGTCTTCTTGGAATCAGCCGCTTTCTCTGTAGTAAGCATGTCAAGTTTGCCATAAGTTTTAAATTGATGTCTTGAACTAAGGAAGGAGTAGCATAAAAGAGCAAGTTTTCTAGCCACATTTTGCTTTGTTTTACATTTCTACTCATATCAAGACATTTTTCAGTAAAACACTTCGTAGGTTATTGCTTCAATCAGGGAAAAATTCACACATTTCATTTAATAATAGTGTGAGAACATGAGATGGGCAACTATATCACCTCCTATTTGGATTCTCCCTCATTGGGCAATTGGCTGACACATTAAGAGGCAGTGATCTGTGAGAACTGATCATGCAATAACTAGTGGTAACAGATTTACACGTTCACGTTATCAAGCAATAGTTGCAATTATCACATTGATAACATATTGTATACTTACTGAGTTTTATCAGTAAACAATGTGTTTGTATATTTTAGAATAATTAGTCTGGAAAACTAAGTTCTTTAAAATAAGCAGAGATTTGGAAATTAGCACCGAGGCTTTTTTCATTACTATTATTTCTATTCAAAATGAGTCCTTCTATTTGACTCTTGGCGAAGCAACGCTAAACAAACCCATCGTTTCAGAAAGTAAGCTGTTGTTTCACTTTATGATTGTAAGAATTCTTGCTCATCAAAACTAAACCAATTTGTGGGGGGGAAGGTTAAACAGCAGGCTGAATTTTTATAGGTAGTATTTTGGCATATATTTAATCAAAACAAAGCCCAAATTGTCTTGCTAGGGTTAGGTGCAGTCTTCTAATAATATTAATAGCATAACAAGGTTATGCCCAGAACTCATTGAATGCAAGGAAATCTTGCTGGTATCATTGAAGCATTGGTGTACAGGATTACTGAGAGCTACTGCAGCCATAATCAATTCATTTTAATAGAATTTTCTTATTTCTTATCAACTCTTATTTTCCTCCTGTAACTTGCATGCACTAGGGGGATCTGCTCTGGAGATCTTCCTTGAAAGCATATGAAGAAGACAAGACTAAAAAGTGTCATTGCACTTATGCCTTAAGCCTCAGTGAAAGGTTTACTATTTATTTTCCCCATTTAATTTTTTTTAATCCAAATCTTCATTATTATTTTCTTTTAAAAAAAAAGTTAAGAATTCATTTTAAAACGCCAAGCTTATATACCCTGCTAGTAATGTTCATTTAATCATATGTCTTTTTATGTATTGGTAGTTTGAGTTATTTGAATCTTTTGGTCATAAATTGACTATACAGATTGCAGTTGGAAAAAAAATCTTGGGAACATTTTGGGTCTTTAAAAGGAACATAAAGCTTCCCAATTAACCCTTGACAGGAGGTTCATTACAAGCTTCGTAATCCCTTGCCAAGTCTTTTGTGTCGCAAAACTAGCCCGGTACCAAGGATTTAGGAAGCTTAATCCAAACATGGAGGGGGGCTTTAAATAAAAAGCATTTATTCAGTTTTAAGACTTACATTATCTTTAAAAGCAGGTACTTTCAGCTACATCCTACACCCTACACACAAATACACAAATGCTTGTGATATTGATTGCTCATAGGAAAAAGGAATTCTAGTCTGAGTAGGAGCAGGTTGGGGTAATCAGGAGATTTTACACACACACACACACACACACACACACATGCAGAGAGAGAGAGAGAGAGAGATGTTGTGGCAGCAATGAATAGGGATACAAAAGCGTGTTTTTGGATACTCTCGGGCCCTTCCTCTTTGTTACATAAACACCGATAAATAATAGAAATGCCTAATATTTATCCCAGCAAAGGACTAATTTAGCTACTTTGTAGGCACAAGATCCATAGATAAACATTAGGAAGATAAAGGCACTTGTCTTTCAAAAGGAAATATAAGAACATAGATTTCTTATCCATTTCCAGGGGGGGAAACCAGCGATAAGAGCTTTTTAACAGGGAAACAGATCGCTTTGGAAAATGATGAATTTTCCTTTACTGGCGGTGTTTAAACAGAGAGTAGATGGATACACAACTGTTAGGGAAGCTATAAAGGTGGACTCAGTAGAGAACTGGAGTAGATGAGTTCCAAAGTCCTTGCAAATGGCTGCATGCTGTTAAAGGCAAAAGATGTTCATCGTTCTTTTCAATCTTGAATAAGATATTTGCAGGAAAGGTATTAATAAGTTACCTTCTTGACTATTAGTATCTCATCTCTTTACACACTAAAGCTGATACAATATTGTGTCCTATGCTAATGAGTTGGGAGCCATCCAGAATGGGTTGGAAGCTGGGCAGCTATATAAATGTTTTAAATGAAATAAGTAAATTAGATATTATAGCAGTGGTGTCAAATATCGTTATCCAGAATTATAATCTTTGGTTCTGGTGACTGTTTATTCAACTATTACTTTAGATAAAGCATTTTGATTTAAGCTGGTCTTACGCTTACATTATTTACAAATCAGAAGACATCTACCACTTGTTCAGATAAGTATTTAATGAATTCAGTATTAGCAACTGTGATTGTTGATGTTAAAAGAAAATACATCCTTTTTGTAATTATCAAGATAGGTTATTGTTTGTCTACTTTAACAAGATCTTTGATACTTCCCCAGGGAAAAACAATCGTTTCTATTAAAGCTACTGTTCCTCATATTTCTTATATGTCACCTCTCACCTTTAATTTACTAATTGATGAACACATGGGGTTTTCAAAGGTTTAGACCCAGATGGGAATTTTAAAAAACATATTGGAAGAAAACGATGAAAACCTACTTTAGTAAACCTGTCAAGAAAACTACAGGAGTCAAGGATATTGTTTTCCTCATCTAAAATGTTGACTGGGCATGTGCTTGTTTCAGAAGCATAGAAGCACCCATTCTCCACCCCTGCACTTCCTAAAGTCTACTGCCAAGATTGATACACTCAGAAAATGAACCTCAAAAGCTACAATATTCAGTAATTTTAGTTTTGCACTTCCTGCCATGAATGATCACAAGTATTTCCTGATCTGTATGGGGGTAATTTAAGCATGTCTTGATGAAAAATGGTGTTTATGATAAAAAAAATATATTTCCAAACTGGTTTATAAAATATGATATATGAAAAGGAAGGCATATGGTTTCTATAGAAAGGCAGAGACTCAGCAAAACTTCTTAGCTCATTAACTTCAATCTAAAATTGTGTAGTGTAATCCACACAGTTTAGGTGTTTTGATCAGCAGGACTACATAGTGTACAGGGGAAATCAAAATAAGGGAGGAGATTCTCTGTTCAGAGGTTTATACATGTTACAAAGTCTGGAGGACTCCATCAGCAATTTCAAGTGTTTGTAATTGAAATGATGCTATTTCATTTGATGAAATAGCATCATTTGAATTGATCATTGAATTGAATTGAATTGAATTGAATTGAACTGATTCAATTCAAATGATGCTATTTCACACCATTTTTTTAAAAAAAATTAAAAGTGTAAAAAAATGCACGCTTTGGATTACAGTGGTGGTGAAGACAGCTTTCAAGTTATTCATAGTGTTTTTTCTTCAGGCCTGATGGAATAGGAACAGTAACAGTAGAAGAAAAAGAGCAGTTTGAAGAAATCAAAGAGCGGCTGCGATTGTTATTGGAAAATCAAATCACGCATTTTAGGTAATAATGGCTATTTCAATTTCCAAACCGGGAGTCATGTCCTCAAGTTTCCACTGTTGGAGTTATCATGGCTTGCTTAAGCAGTAGCAATTCATTAAGAGTTGTAGACAGAATGCTTAGGAGAAGAACTTGCAATTTTAAGCTGTAAATTTACCATTACTCCAGGTTGATCCAATTCCACTTAAATTTATCAATGGTTGAAATCGATTGTTATGTGAGTAACATTCCATTTAGGAATGGAAGACTTCCTAAAGAAAACAGTTCTTAAAATTGTTTCTTCCTCTTTAAAGTCTCCTAACCTGAAACTCTTATTGGGAGAGTTTTGTGATCTTTTTGGATGTATCTTGAGATGAGGAATATAACAGGAAGGAGACATCTTGCTTTTTGCATCAGTAGATAAAAGCCATCCCCCCCAAGAGGAAATACCCCAAATGTTTTACTAGAACTTCAATCTTCCCATTGGAGCCATCATCTTGACTTTCATGATCATGCCCTTATACAAACACAGGTAGTCCTTGACACAACCATTCATATAGCGACTGTTCAAAGTTACAATGACACTGAGGAAAGTAACTTACATCTGGTCCTCACACTTGTGACCATCACAGCATCCCCACAGTCACATGTCCAAAATTTAGGCAGTTGGCAACCAGCATGTATTTACAATGGTTGCAGCATCCTGGGGCCATATGATCATCTGTTTCACTGGCTTCTGGCAAACAAAGCCAATGGGGAAGTTGGATTCACTGAATGACCACATGACTCTCTTAACAAACTTCAGTGATTCACTTAACAACTGAGGCAAAAAAAATGTGGTAAAATCAGGCACAACTCAATTAGCAAACACTTTCCTTAGCAACGTGCTGGTTGCTGACATTCTGGTTCCAAATGTAGTCATAGGTTGAGGATTATCTATATTTATTAATTAAACTGATGATACGGTGATAGGCAGGTTTTGGCTCACATTTTGTGTTTAAAACCAAAACAGCTGTTTTCTTTACCTAGGGACAATGACTATGGACCTATGGTCCCAATGACAATATGGGACATAATATGACCATATTATAATGTTGTCTGGGGTTTTTTTCTTCCTTTTGCCTTTCTCCTTATTACTAGCAATTGTCTACTCTTTTTCCTCATGCCCTTTTCTCTCTTTGATTCAAGCTTGGAGAAGCCCATTTTCTCTGAAACAATCATGTAGTTACAGGATTAATAGGTATCGTTGCTCCTAATTCATCTTAAATGTACCAGTGAGCCATGATACAAAATCCAGGCTCCAAAAGCAACCATCAAATTATTAATTTGAAGAAATCGAAAGAGATATGTACAGAATAGGTAAACTAGTACAACTGTCTTGCTTGGTATTCCCTCTGCTCTACCTGTAAACATCACTTCCAATTTGAAATCCTCCCTTGTCTCAGTTGCTTTCCTCATAGAACTCCAAGTATCATATCAAGAGAATGTTTGTGAGCACAAAACATATACCCATCTCCCAGCTAATTTGGGAATTAATCAACATTGTTCATATTTATTGGCATGATAACTCCACAGTCTCAACAAATACAATTGTAATGGTATAAATTATATGTGAAGTAATTCTGGATCTAGCCATAACTCATTTCCTGTGTTTAACCAAGATTTCAATTTATCTGAGCCTTGCACATCTTCTTCATTCATTAAAAATTTTAGATTTTTCTTAAAAGGCATTAACTTAAATGTTCAGCTCAAATCCTGTAGTTTCATTTAAGCTAGTGTTTGTTGATGCAGAAATTTAGATGAAAGTAGGCAGGGAAAGCTAATTTGTCAAATTTGAGCTACATAAAGTAATATGTGGTAAAAATATTTTAAACTATGTATTATTTCTAGGTATTGCTTCCCATTTGGCCGACCAGAAGGAGCTTTAAAAGCCACTTTATCACTCCTGGAACGGGTAAGCATAAGATCAATATCTCAGGGGCTGCCACAAAGGAGAGGGGGTCACCAAAGCACCTGAGGGTAGAACAAGAAGCAATGGGTGGAAACTAATCAAGGAGAGACGCAACTTAGAACTAAGAAGAAATTTCCTGACAATTAGAACAATTAATCAGTAGAACAACTTGCCTCCAGGAGTTATAAATGCTCCAACATCGGAAGTTTTTAAGAAGAGATTGGACATCCTTTTGTCTGAAATGATCTAGGGTTTCCTGCTTGAGCAGGAGGTTGGACTAGAAGACCTGCAAGGTCTCTTCCAAATTTGTTATTTTGTTACAATTGTTGAAAAGCTAAGGCAATGAGCTAGTTTCCATATTTGGCTGCCTTCATCTAGTAGGATTTAAATTGGATTCGATTATATTGGTTTGAAGAGAGGAAGTTAATTTGCCTCTCCATCCTCTTGGAAACGATGACCGGGAGAAATATTTTTTCTCCTGGTGTGCATAATTTTATTAATCCTACTTTCATCCTAAGCATTGTATACACTAGTTTACATGGTTGGACTTACTCAAGTTGTCCTTCCAGGAGTTATGGTCTTCCCAGTAGCTCCACCATATCTGAAGTAATTGACCTATCCATTCAGTGACGCTTCATAGATAGAGACTGAGCTGTGTTTTGATTATGGTCATGCATAGAACACTGAGCTACTTTTCTCCTAAACGAAAAGCCATTATTTCATTGTGGAGAGTGAAGGCTGCTCTTCGCTCAGCAATACACCAAGGAGAGAATGAATCTTTCTATCTGCAGCCCCTGCAGAAATCTATTCTAGAGGTTGAAGAGATTCTCTGAAGCCGATCTGAGGTGACTGATGGTTGCATATAAAGCCTGTGCCTTGCACAGCCATGGATTCGATTCAAATCATCAGCGTATGGAAATTACATTTGGAGGCTTGATGTTCTAAATTATGGTTTCATATAATTAAAACATTCTATAAATCATAAAAAACCAATCTGTACTCCTATCACATAATCCATGGTATTTTATTTCATGGAGCTGTGACTTTTTTTTTAATTGGTGTGTACATTAATGCCATATGCAGGGCTGATTTCACAGCCATAAAATTCTTTGAAACTGTAAATACCAGAGACATTAGGTTTCAAAACCAGGCAGTCCTGTAGCATCTTAAGAACTGTATTATTTATTATGGCTGGAGTTTCATCAACTGGTAAAATCAGATGATATTGCTCTATTATGTTGCAGTATAAGAACATAATTCATTTCCAGATATGGTCAAAAATCGATCTTGGTAAAGACGAAAGGAAATTGTGACTTTGAGATGCCATGTAGACATTTTATAAAATGCGCATCTTACATAGATTTGTTGCACATCCTTCGTCATTTCATGCAGTGTTTCAAATATAAATTACAAAAGCAGATTGCGGGCCTCAGAGACCAAGTCCAAATGCTTCAAAGACCAATGGATAAGGCTACTGCTGACTTCTTTTGTGGCCAGAAGAGGGAGACAAAGGGCATTGGGAGGGTAGATGATTTTACAAATAATAATAATTAAGAAGACATAATAAACCAATGCTTCCTTATATCAAGGTTTTGATGAAGGACATAGTTACTCCTGTTCCTCAAGAGGAGGTAAAAGCTGTCATCCGTAAATGCTTAGAACAAGCTGCATTGACTAACTATACCCGGCTATCAGAATATGCAAAAATCGAAGGTAAGGTAAATTTAATTCTTAACTTCAGTGTTAGCGTCCTCTTTCAGAGAAGGAGATTTTGAAAAGCTGCATTAAAAATAAAGAACATCTGCATATATCATTACCAGATAAGCAGACGTAAATAGATTTTTAAAACATAAAGCAAAATGGAGACAAGAATAATCCTGCATAGAACAGTAATCAAAATCCGGCATAAATTTCCCTCCTCCCCCACACACCAAAAAAAAGAGTAAAGTCAACATATCACTGCTGGTGACAGTGGGTTCATTGGACAATTGAATGAGCAGAAACTCAGAAATGTTTGCATGGCACTTGTTTCTTTAGAAGCTAATTAAAAATGTCTATTTTTCCCCTGGATAATGTTTGCCACCTTCCCTTTTTGTATAGCAGCTCCTGTCAAGTCAGTTGGCCTTGTGCTGGCTTCAGATCTCATTCTTGTCACTCTAAATTTGCCGCAGATGATATTGCTGACCTTTTACATTAGGAAAGAATAACAATTAGTGACCAAAGACACATGTAGCCATCAAAAAGACATTTTAAAACTTGCTTGAAGATACGCTTTTGGCAGGAATCTAATTATACATGCGAATAGATCTTTAATGCATTCATCAATTTTCATTGTTACTCAGTTGTTGCTGAATAGTAATGTAAAAACTCCCGGTTAAATATCTTGCTGTGAAATGTGAAACGTGGAATCATGCAATATGGATGGTGGTTTCTTGTCCTGTATGAGCCGTGAAGCTTTACTGTGTTCACTTCGAGGAATAACACTGGCAGAATGAATATCACTATTCAATTTCTTTCTTCTAGTCCTTGCTTGTCAGAAGGTCTGTTGTGATAAGTCACATATTTCCAGGGTCTGTACACTGATATACTTCCTCTCTCTTTCAATGTTTTTCCCCCCATTGACAATGCAAATTGTGTACCAGTGGTAATGAATTCATTGTTATGCATCCAGTGAGAAACACTTAAGAATTGGGCACTAAAAGGATGTTTATCAACTCTTGACTCGGTAATGAGCAGTGAAAATAGAGAAGGAAAGCAAGTCTCTTGAGTGCTGAGCTATCAAGCAATTTATCCAAGCCTTCTACTTCACGGGTTTTAATTGGTGAACTCTGTTACAAATTTCAATGTTTAAATCTGCTTCGTGAAGACATGGGAGAACTCCAGTAGAAAAGCACCTTTAGGCTTGTTGTTTTCCTTTTGAATAGACCCTGGGCTCCCTAGGTCTCTGTATAACCCTCACTAACTTTGTCGGTAAGCTGTGCTCTCTTCTTTCAGATATATCTATGCAAAAACAAACTTTATGATCTGTAAGTAAAAATGCATTCATTTCCCAAAAACCTAGAACAGTTAGTGTGTACTTTCCTTTTGTGCCTCAATTCTTCTTGATTGTGTTAATTCTCTGCCCTCTTTTTTTGGCACTGTGACTTTAGGTCTGGGAAACTTTGAAGCAACAAACTCTTTTTTTTTTTTAGTTTTTCTCTCTTTCTCCTTTTTTTTTTAAAAAAAAAATCCAGCTGTTGTTTTCAGAGAAGTACTTTCATCCCACACTACCTGCTCTCTTCTGCTTCTCCTTTTCCTTGTTTGTGGTTGGTTCAGCCACTTTTCTATGTTGCCTCTAGAAAAAGTGGTTGCGTCAGTTTCAAAGCATGCTGGGATTGTTAATTCAAACAACCCAACATCAGCAAGTTGCATGCCTCAGGTTTTCTCTCATGAGCATAGTCCACTCACTAGGAGTTGCTTTTTTAAATTGTTGTTAACTTTACATATTATATGCATATTGTGCAACCTGTTTCCTGAAAGGAATCTACTTATTTGGAAATGAAATGCTTTATTCTGTCTCAATATCTAGAGTACATTAAAATTAAGATAAGTAACGATGATCAGCAATGCTGTTTGAGGCTATGTTTATGAAGAAATACCTGTGAAAACCTTAGATACTAAAGGCTAAACTCCTTAGTATCTCGGAGCCTTAAATCAACAGAATTCTATTTCCTCCTGTTTGTGATGTTCTGATCATTATATTTCTACCAAGAATTCAGAACAAACCTTTAGAATCATGGGCACAATCTCTTTTGTGACTCATGAGCATGCTGAATGGTTAATCCAGTAAACACCCAATTTTAAATCTCCTTTTTTTTTAAATTTTAATTTTATTTCCTGTATGTATCCCCAAATACTCTACAGCTACTTTCCTTTAAAGCTAATGTAAAGTTTTCCTCTGACCTATGACCTATAACCTCTTTACCTCTGACCTAAGCCTCTTGCATGCCCAAATCCTCTTTTATAGGGAAAAAGAGAGAAATGTATGAGCATCCTGTCTTCTGCTTGGCCTCTCAAGTGATGGATTTAACCATTCGTGAGTACCTTCCTTCCACCTCTCCATGCTGCCTTCGCTCTTTTCCGTTTTCATTTCCTCCGTCCAATCCAGACCAACTCATTTTCCTCGCTTTGAGTCTTTTAGCATTGGCTTGTCTGTTGCTTCTGTCTGTGAAAGTCCCAGTTGTGAGAGGTCGAGTCACTTTTTATCAGCCTAAAAAATCAGGTTAGAAAAAATTCAGCCGGTTTTTTTTATTTGTTTGTTTTGTTTGTGACAAACTCCAATTTGTAAGTTTTTTCCGTTCTTTCTGTCTGTGACCTGAATGCATTTTTACTTTGCTTATGTGTAACCCCAATTTGTAAACACTTGTCACTGGTACACAATCAAAAGGGAGTTACCGCACTGGGGAGCACGGAGTTACAGTTCAGCTATGAAACATTTCCCGAATGTTTTTGGTTTCTGAAGTTTGTAACAACCTCTGCATAAAACCACCGAAAAACGTCCTTGTTGGACATTAGCTCTTTCACGTCTCTTGTCTGTTATTTCTCTATTTGAGTGCTATTTTAGTTTCTTTCAAGAGCAACCTTTGAATAGAGCATATTTTATGTATATTCATTTGCTGATCTAATTCGCAATATGTGTTTGCAGAGGGAAACCACTTCAATACCCATTTATTTTTCTTTGCACAATGATTAAATTCTTTCTTGGCAAGACACATGGTATTATGATCTCCATGCTTTTGGGTGGGTGGGAGAGATTGGGCAACTTCTTTTCTTTATGAATGTCATATATCACACATAACTGGGGGCATTTTGATCCACTTGCTCATTAATTCTGCATATCTGTTCTTGTTTCTCTCTTTTCTCCCTGTTGCTTTCTCTCTCTTTCATATAGAGAATCAAAAGGATGCAGGTGAACATCTGTATATGCATTATAAATTGCTAGGATTGTTGAGTTTTATATATATTTATATATACATATATATATATATATATATTTCTTTGTTTTCTTTTCAAAGCTCCTTAAGATATGTGCTCCGTAAAGAGAAACATTGGAGTTGCAGTAATCCTTAAGGGGTTAATTTGTGCTGTCTTACTTCATGTAACTAGTATTGTTCTTTCCCCTTACATAAATTTAAACAGAAATAACAATGCAATTTTCTTAGCTGTGAGGAACAGTCTAACAAAGAAGCTATTCGTACACACACACAAACCCTAATATACAAAGTTGCTTACATTTTGGTGCCCCAAAGTATTAACTATCTGGCTTTTTGTTCAAACCACTGTTGATCTATAAACTAATTCTCATTTTTGTTTTTCACATCTTCTGTTTTGGCCCCATTTAGATAGAATGGTTTTCTTGTTAATGTGTAACTAACAACAGAGAGAAGTCATGTTTGTTGTAATTTTTTTGTTTGTAATGTGGTGGTGTAATAAAGCAAGGAAACAGTTGAGAAAAAAAAATCTTTAACGCTCCCTCAAATCTCTTAGACCTCTGTCATGACTTCTGTATATAAGTACCATTTTTCTGAAATGTCTTAAAATCTTAACTGTTACTTTTAGCGTCTCCACTTAGCCTTTTCTTTGTGTTTTCTTGATTTTGAACTGTTTTGGCAGGAATCACTTTTTGAAAGAAAAATTAAACAGAATTTTGTGACCAATTTTTCCTCAGGTCACATTTGAGAGAAATAGCTGCAACTTGTTTAGTATGAATTTTATTTTTAATTTCACAGGCATTCCCTGACACCACAACAAACGGCATTGTACAAGGAGTACGGGGTCACTGAAATGAAGAGTAATATACCCCATTCAACTGAGCAATGCCTTGTCCCTTTCAAAAGGCCATAACAATAAAAGCGCGCTCTAGCTTGCCATTCTCATCAGCAATCACATTTTAAACAAGTGTCCACAGCTATGTGCAATTTATACTGATAATATGTGTCAAGAAAAGAAAGTGCTAGGTGTTCTGCCGTCATCAATGTCCAGATGGAGACACTGCACATGATTAGTGGTGACCCCAACAGGATCAGACAGGAACAGATCCTAACTTGTAAAATGCCTCCATCTGATTAAATGTTGGTGGATGCACTGGACATGGATGAACCTCGGCAAAAATAGTCAATTATGAGGAAATAGCCCTTCACGCAGGCAAATCTCATGAAAAGACTAAAATAATGGCACTGTTGCTGTGAATCGTAAACATGTCAAGAAACCTGAATATCCAGGTCACTAGACTATTGTTATTTCTGGAAAAAAAATTACCGGATATGTCCATAATGGTTAATATCAACAATGCCCGTGAGAATCATCCATCTCTAGCATTTGAGTGTCTGTAGTAATATGTGGAAGCTGCATTACTCGTCTTGAGACATTAATATAATATTATTTATTTGTCCGCATTACATTTAGCTTTCAAAAGGTATCCGCAGGTTATGGCTAAAAATGTCATGACAGATGTAAACAAAAAAATGGCAGCATCTTGATTTTTTTGATCTGGCCTTGTGGTCACACCTGTTAGATTACTTTCTAATCCAGAACCCTGTGCCCTGAAAGCTTTTGGGCTCTAACATCGGGAAAGGTTGTGTGAATTTATAAAACTATATTCCACATGCATTTATTTCTAACTTCCAGTTTGCGGACATCATCCATACATATGGTGAAGATTTCCATATGTTAGAACATTGTTCTAAATTGAGAGGACATATTTATTTGGAGGTGTTTTTTTTCTTTCTTCTCCATTTCAACCACCTTTACGGCAGCTCTCATAAAATAATTCACGGCATTAAACTTAGTGACTAAAATTCTAGAGTAATTTGAATTTTGGTTGTATTGATTTGCAAAGAAATACAAGGCACCCTCCTGAACTTTAGCAGATTCTGGGAATGTACTCGGGAATTTGATACGAATGATTTTACAATGGTTTATACTGATTAGAATTTGTAGAGTACTTTATGTTTATATATGTGAGTGTATATTGACTTCAGGTGCTTGGCAACTGAGCCACATTTAAACCTGTTTGCAGTTCCTGCAGTCATATTTTATGACATTTTTGCTGAAAAATGGCATTTATTTCCGGTTTCGGGGAAAACCAGCCCAAGCGGACCATTGATTTGCTTAATGACTGTTGGCTTGTTGTGCGTTCACTTAGCAACCATGGCATTTGCTTAACTACCACCAGCAAATGTCTATGGAGATTTTCAGTCATCCAGGTCCTGGTTGTCCAAAAGGTACTTTTTCAAGAGGCAACTGGACTTTCTTGTTTTTTTCTTTTGAAGACATTTTGCTTCTCATCCAAGAAGCTTCTTCAGCTCTGACTGGATGGTGGAGAAATGGAAGGATTTATATTCCTTGCAGATAGCTTGCCATTTGCCTTCTTTTAGAGGGCCACTTGGAGGTTTATCTGTGTCCTAGGCTTCACCTAAGTAGTGCAAGTGGGTGTGGAGCCTTCTTGGTACTGCTGAAAGGACTGTGTGGTAGACTGGAGATAGATGATGTTGTACCCTCCCCCTCTGTTGATAGAGGGCTTTTCAATTTTTACATAGGTTCTACACTCATTTGCACTACTCAGGTGACCCTGAGGACACGGATAAACCTCCAAATGGCCTCAGCAACTCTCTAAAAGGATGCAAATAACCAGCTGTCGGCAAGGAATATAAATCCTTCCATTCCCCACCATTCTTCAGTCAGAGCTGAAGAAGCTTCTTGGATGAGAACCAAAATGCCTTCAAAGAAAAACAAGAAAGTCCAGTTGCCTCTTGAAAAAGCACCTTTTGGACTATCACCAGCAAAAAGAAAAAAAAAAGGTCATTAAAAATGTCCAATTATCTGATGACTTATGACCATCACCACTTACAACCATGATGGACAAGCCAAAGGCTACCTGTAAAAAAGGATGCAACAGAAATCTAAAATGTAGTAAACCTCCACTAACTTGTCCCAGGGCCGTTTTTAAAGGGAGATATAACTAGTGTCATTTCTAGCATTCTGCTCTACAGTCCGAAGAAAGGTACCACTGTTATAAAAACCACCAGCATTCCTCCAGGAATAAAGGGACCATATTGTAGGCATAACCTTATCAAGGACATTTTTAACTAAGTTTTCTAACTTGGGGTATGGACAACTGTATGAGTTGAGGAAAAAGAATCCGTTCTGGTAGCAAAAATGCCATATCTGCACTAATTTATAATGTAAAAGATAAGAAGAGACCAAGCTGTAAGCATAGCCGTGTCAAGGACAGTCCCAAATTTCAGTGATGCTATGGCATACCGAGAGTACAAAACTCCTGCGTTGTCAAAGTGGGTTTCTCCTTCCTTAGCTCTGACAGAAGTCCACACCCAAAACACAAAACTGAAGAGAAAGAAGTTGTAAAGAAAATGCCTGGCACGTTAAACTCTGCCCAGTCAGCCAGAGGGGAAAAACTCTACTAAAGGACAGTAATGAATAATGTTTAGAAAGTGAAATCAATGTCCCAGAGGTGTTGTCATTTCCTAATTGTCCTCGAGTATGCCCTGAATAGTCAGGATGCTAGCAGCTCATCCATGATTCTTTAGGGTAAAATGCATGGATGGCTGGATAATTCTCAGAATTGGATGGCTCGGTGACAGGACTGGAAGCCAGGATAGCTCCATTCATTTCAACACCTCCTCGTATCTTACAGGGCTGCAGAGATGAATCCTCCCTCTGGATAGAGATTTCTGCACAGCAACCCTGACTTCTGCAATCACAGGGGACATGTTTGAAAAGCCCCAGTAGACATCACAGCAATTCAGTTGACAGTTCCTCTATGGAGTTGCCTGTTCGCATCTACCTCTGCAGAAGCAGTACCCATTTCTCTCCTACGCCAGCCAGACAGCCAGACAGCCAGACAGCCCTGTGCTTTCTGAAGCTATTGACACTGAGGCCAACAGCTAGTGTAAATCAGCCCTAGGAAGCTAAATCTGTTTAGAACACATACACATGTAAATAAAAAAGGCAAAGTTCTCTGCTTTTACTTTTTTTTCCCCCCTCAAAGCGAGTAAATTTATCCTGGAAGCAATAAGGATGGGCGTCAATTTGGACTTTCAACGATGTAGCGATTTGATGTTCTTCCTGCTCCCCATTGCCTTTGTAACATAGCATGCAGCAATTACGTCTCCTGCCAGTGTTTGGCAGGAGACATCGCTATGCACTTGCTGGCATCAGAAGGGAATCAGCAGGGGTATTTTAATGATTGCGGTGATGCAGACTGCGGGAAAGATGCACAGACCCTCCCAATTGCCTTTCAAAATACTTTTTGTTTTTTTTGTTTTGTTGCTGTTTCTACAAATTCGTTTAGGGAAGGAAAAAACAAACCAGCCAAAAATGGATTGAAGTTGTCGATTTGTCAACAGCTCAATTCCAATGTAGAGGTCACGTGCTATGTATTTTAGGGGCAACTTGATAAGGCTAGCCACTATGGCCATTTTGCTTTGGGCTGTTCTGTTTCTCAACACCCCCACCTCCTTCCTTCATTCTCTTCTCTGGTTTTTCTGATGCACACCCAAATATACACTGTGGAAGTTGCCCAAAGACATCTCAAAGGAAGTTGCAATTGAACCAGGCCCCCTGGATAGTTTCAGGATTGAAATGCCAAACAGCTTTGAAATTTATTTTTCATCCAGGTCACCACAGATGCCTGGCAGAAAGGCTCAGCTGCTGGCAAATTCAAACGCTAAAACATATTTAAAGATGGTGGCAGAGTTGGACTGTGGTTGCATTCTTGGGGGTGCAATTGTTCTCTGGCTTTGGCACCCTCAGAAAAATGTCTCTCTGTGGAATGCCACTTGGGACCCACTCAAAGAAAGAAATGCTCAGAAGGATTCCATGGTTACTAATATACCAACTGATGGTTCCAGTTATGTTTAAACCTCAGTTGGTTGCAGCATACATAGCTTGGTTGGGTGAATGCGGGGTGTGTATTGGCAGCAAACTTTCACAAAGCTTGTGTTTCTAAAGAGGCATAAATTTTACCACAAGAGTCAAGGAGAGTCACTCTTCCCGACCTGTCCTTTCCTTATCCATATTATACAGAAGGTGACTGGAGAGAGGTTGTTCTCCCTGTCTAGTGATACTCAGATTTTGGATCAAGCCAGGGTCTTGAATGGGGAGAAAAAGTACTTCTCTGCACAGTTTGTGGTTGCTTTGCAACAGGGGTGGTTGATATTTCAACAGGGGCCTCTATGGGAGGCACTCATAAAAGTCAAGAGGGAAGCTGCAACTGTGCAACCAAAGCTCCAGCCCTTTGTTACATACATCATTTTGTAGACATACAAAAGCGTGAGGCTTTGGTCATGTGTTCATCTGCCATCTTGATTTTTTTTACTCTCCTCCAGTAAATATCAGTAGTTCAAGGAGTGGTTAATTGATCCCCTGTCCTTCAGGGGGAATTCAGCAGAAAAAGCAGGGCAAATGGTCCTTCCCACCCTTAAAATTCTTTCAAAATTCCCTTAACTGTTTTTTTTTTCCAAGCCAATTTTAAGGTACTGGTTAAGATCTGAATTGACTTTCTTGATGCCTTAAGTTGGAAAAGCAATTCAAGTGCTTGGGAAACTAAAAAATGAGATCATAAAAGCCACAACACAAGAGAGAAAGAAAAATAAGAGACCCCAGGTAAAACCAGCATGGCTGCATAAAGAAAGCAATTACCAGAAGCCAGCATGGGTTTGTTAAAAACAGATCATGCCAGAAAAACTTTATTGCTTTCTTCGATAAAGTGAATAAATTAGTGGATCAGGGGAATGCTGTGGATATAGCATACTTAGACTTAAGTAAGACATTTGAAAAAGTAGACGAAACCTTCTTCTTGGTAGGAGAAAACAGTGTAGGATAGACAGCATCACCACCAGATGTATTCGCAGTTGGTTGGCAATGACACTCAATGTGTAATCTTCATAGAACTTCATCTACATGGAGTGAAAAAGTAATGGTGGTATTCAGCCAGTTCTACCGGTTCAGGCAAACCACTAGCAGTGGCGGTGGATTCCACCCACCTGCCTGGGCATAATCACATCCTGTTTTTGGTGCTGTGCACATGCACGGAAGGTCCTGCGCATGTGCATGGACACTCACATTTGCGAACCGGTAGCGAAGGTAAGTGAATATGAACTGTGGAGAAAAGCATACAGTGGGTTACCACAAGGTTCTCTTCGACATCTTCATAAATAATCTAGATGAAGGGATAGAAGGAGAGCAAATCGAATTTTCTGACAGCACCAAGTTGGGGGAATTGCTAACAGTTTGGAGCAGGGGTCTCCAACCTTGGCAGCTTTAAGCCTGGAAGGCTTCAACTCCCAGAATTCCCCAGCCAGCTTTGCTTTGAGTTTTGGGAGTTGAAGTCCTCCAGGCTTAAAGTTGCCAAGGTTGGAGACCCCTGCTTTGGAGGATAGACTCAAGATTGAATTTTGACAGATGTGAGCATTGGGCCCTAGCTAACAAGATGCAGTTCAGTGGTGAGAACAGTAAGGTCCTGCACCTAGGCAGGAAAAAACAAATGCACAGGTACAGGATAGGCAGTACCTGGATCAACAGTAATGCCTGTGAGAGGGACCTACTGTAGGTGTCTAGTGGACCACCTCTTACGTATGAGCCAGCAGTGTGCTGTAGGTGCCAAAAAGGCCAATGTAGTTCAACAAGAGGGGATAGCTTCAAGAGAAGTGATATTACCACTTTATCCTGCTCTAATGTGGCCACACTTGGAATACTGCATCCAATTCTGGTCACCATGATAAAAAAAAAGATGCTGAGACCCTAGAAGGGAGCAGAGAAGAGCAACTAAGATGACAAGGGTCTGCAGGATGAATCATATGAGGAACGGTTAGGAGAACTAACTAATGTCTAACCTAATGAGGTTAATGTCTAACCTAATGAAGAGAAGAATTAGGCTTGACACCCACCTCTGTCTTCTGATCAGAGGTGGGTTTCAGCAGGTTCCAACCAGTTCTGGAGAACCGGTAGCGGAAATTTTGAGTAGTTCAGAGAACCAATAGTAAAAATTCTGGCTGGCCCTGCCCCCATCTATTCTCTGCCTCCCAGTCCCAGCTGATCAGGAGGAAATGGAGATTTTGCAGTAACTTTCCTCTGGATTGGGGAGGAAATCGAGATTTTACGATATCCTTCCCATGCCCCACTCAAGCTATGCCCACCAAGCCATGCCATGCCATGCCACGCCCACCAAGCCACGCCCACAGAGCCAGTAATAAAAAAAATTGAAACCCATCACTGCTTCTGATACATGAGGAGCTGCCACAAAGAGATGGGAATTGACCTATTCTCCAAAGCTCCTGAGGGCAGGACAAGAAGCAATGGGTGGTTAAAGAGAAATCCAATCTGGAACTAAGGAGAAACTTCCTGACACTGAGAACAATTAACCAATGGAACATTTTTCCTCCCTTAGTTGTGGGTTCTCCATTGCTGGAGGTTTTCAAGAAAGAATTGGACAGCCTTTTGTCTGCGATGATTCAAGGTCTCCTGCCATGGGCAGGAGGTTGGACTAGAAGACCTCCAAGGTCCCTTCCAAACCTGTAATTCTATGATTTCTATGACTTTCCCTTCCTTGTTCAAATGAAGTGTTGCTATTGCAATTCAGCCAATTTATCCAGGAAAGGGTAATGCAAATACAATGGTAAAGCAACAGGAAATCTTCAACAAGAAGATGGAGCTTGGCCATTAATTTAGGTGAATTCCAAAGGAGATCATAGAGGATAAGAACAGCTATTAGCCATGCCAGTATGCTCTCTCCGGGATTAGAGGCATTTTTCGTCTGAATAGCAGTTATTAGAAAATAACAGTGTGAGATGGGTTTTTGACCTGATTCAAGCAGGGAGATTATGAGAGCAAAATGGAAACTGTGCTTTGTCATTGTTAAAAGCGTTGTCAAAGAGCAGAGATCAGGTGCCCTGTTTCAGGGCTGTTTAAATCTGCAGACCTGTTTTTCTCATGGTGACTGATAGAGACCAATGTAAAGCTAGCAGTGGACCACTTAAAGACCTGAATTTTAATATCGCTTCGTGAACGTGGTCAACCTCCTTGTCAAATTTTGCAGTGTTCAGACTTGCATAATGGAGGAGATAGAAATTTTTTATCTCAACATACTCTTATCCTAGAAGTTATGTAGATTACTGGATAGTTATGGGGGGGTCATGTATTCTATTCGATCGTAATTAATATACTATAAACTGGAAAAGACGACAACTCCATTCTATCAAATAAAGGCAGAATTCGGGAGTTGCAGAGAGAAAAATGGGAATTGCGCTCTGCAGCTAAAGGCCTACCTTGACCTGTTTGATTCTGCAGCTTTTCATTTCTATCTTTACTAAATGAAATGGAATGTTAGAAGACCAGGGAGGCTGGCTTATCGATCTTAGAAATAGGTTTTAACAAACTTCCAGCTGCCTAGTCAAGCTTAGGAAAACTTTGCTAAATCAAGTTCCTGCTTACAACCGAGGTGTGTTTTTTGTTTTATGGCTCAAGCAATATTATGGAGGAGAAAGCTGAAAGACTGAATCACTAAACTTTTTGTGGGGAGTGTTAAAGAAACAGGAATGCCACCTAGAAGAGCAAAGTCTGGATCTTTTATGTTTTGAAGTAGAAATAGCGTTTAATTTTTTCACTGCTCCTTCTTTAGTCAGTGAAAAATGAGGTTCCCTTTGTTTGGGTTATAAGCTTATTTTTGCTGCAAAAAAAAAGAAGATATAAAACCTGTCAAATAATCTTAATGTATAGGTTGTGTAGAAAATATGTATTTAAAACATTCATCACAATCAGAACACATGGGAATATTGAGACTTGAGTGTTGCTCTGCAGTAGAGGCGTAGTTATTTTGAATAGTAGAGGTTGTCAGAATATTTGCAGTGATATCTGCACAAAAATATTCTCATAAGGATTCAGAGATTTACTCCCAGTTAAAGAAATACCCCTAAATTTGGCCACCTATGAGAAGGAAGGACTCACTGGAGAAGAGCCTAATGTTGGGAAAGATTGAGGGCAAAAGAAGAATGGGACGACAGAGAATGAAGTGGCTGGATGGAGTCACTGAAGCAGTAGGCCTGAGCTTAAATGGACTCCAGAGGATGGTAGTGGACAGGAAGGCCTGGAGGAACGTTGTCCACGGGGTCGCGATGGGTTGGACATGACTTCGCAACTAACAACAAAAAGAAATACCCTGAATTGGAAAACTAGAATCTGCTGTTTGTTTGTTTTTACAATAGATGTGGCATTTGGCTATTTTTTATTTTATTTTTATTTATTTATTTATTTTGTCACACAGTATATATAAGCATAAGCATGAAATAATTATACAATATATAAGCATATATATGAGTATGTAATAACTATATTAATTGGATATAACCAGTGGTGGGATTCAGCCAGTTCGTGCCACTTCGGGAGAACCGGTTGTTAACTTTCTGAGCAGTTTGGTGAACTGGTTATTGGAAGAAATCATTAGGGCAGAGAACCAGTGGTTAAATTATTTGAATCCCATCACTGGATATAACAAAAGGAAACAATAGGAGAGGAACGGTAGGCACGCTTGTGCTCTTATGCACGGCCCTTACAGACCTCTTAGAAATGGGGTGAGGTCAATAGTAGACAGTTTTTGGTTGAAACTATGTTTGTTCATAGCTCCAAGAAGGATGGCTTGCATCTTTGTTTTGTAGTTCACTTACCCTTTTTCATGAATACGCAGTGTACTGATTGTTTGTTGGAATGCTTTGTTCTTAAGTAAATTGTCAGGGAACCCTACAGTTCTTTTAATCTCCAGAGCAATTGCTCCTGACAAATCATTCTAATCTGGACTTGATGCAAAGAATTCAAAAGAATGGGTAACAATCTTCTCCCTGCTCAAAAAAGAAATTTTTCTCATCTCTATTTTACAACAGATTATTCAGACGTTTACTCATTTACAAATATGAACCTAAGAGAATGGTAAGGAAGGAGATAGAGTGGTAGAATGGTACGTTCTACCTTCAAAACCCAAATTCCATAAGTATGTCAGCCCATTTAAAATGCAATATCTTGGAATAGAAAAGGCATCCTTGTTCATGTGGCAGTTTGAACAGGGGCTCAAAAACCTGCATTGTGCAGGGGATTTGCTCAGATATGTCACCATTAATGGCAAAAATTGAACCTGAGACACAAGCATTACATGTTTTCCACATTACATTTTGCCCCTCCCCTTCCCAGAAAGTTGAATTAACTCTCCATACTGCAAAAGATATCCAGTAAATTCACTTTAGAAAAAGTAGTGTGATAAATAAATGAAATGAAAACAAGCATGATTAAAAGCATCATTTATCCAATCTCTATCACTAGTTATATGTTCCATTATATTTTAATTGGTTTGGTCAGTCAAGCTAAATCCAACTCTGAACATTACAATTGTCAAGTGTGTATTAGGCTGGGATTAGTAGTTAAATTAAAATAGGATTATAATCCAGGACATTGGATTTAAATCAAGTTTAATCAAATGCATTTTATTGAGATTCTTCATTAAGAACGAATAAAGAATCTCAATAAACTTAACTTCTAAACTTATGAATTAATTAAGAATAGCAGAAAAAAATGACAGCCTGTTTTATACTGATAAGTGTAAAATAATATAATCAACACAATTTTCTTTTTAAAATAAATGACCAAACTTGGGGTTCCTCTTCCTCTCTTTTCCATTTCTTGGAAATGCAAAGAGGGAGAGAGGGAGGGAGAAAGAGAGAGAGGGTGGGGGGGAGGGAGAGAGGGAGGGAGGGGGAAGAGAGAGAGAGAGAAAAGAGAGAGAGAGAGAGAGAGAGAGAGAGAGAGACTCTCTTCTGGCAGTAACTCATTCAGATAAACATGCCAAATCTTTAGAGACAGAATTGTTTGGAAAAGTGCTTTGACTATTAAAATATTGAATTATATATAACATAAAATATAGGACAAATACATTCATCATATAGAATTTGTTGTTGTGTTAATACAGAAGAACATTATATTTATATTATATAATGTATACATATACATATTATTACTGTATATATTATGTTATATACATATATATTTTATATTATATATATATATATTCACCTTTAGGCTGATATCACAAACTATATGACAGATGGGTCAAGTCCTGATTTGTAGTATTCTAACATTTGGAATAGCAAAGTAACATATTTGATAGAACTGGCAAATTTTTATATATGATTCAACCCAGAGTATAAAAGACACTAGAATTCCAAGTGGAAAATAACAAGCTGGAAACTATCAGATACCACACATTTGGGGGCGGGAGGGAGTGAGAGAGAGATCTGTCTATACATTTAAATTGCACTACAAATTTTTTAGCTATGTCTTCAGCCCAAATTTGTGTTATTATTTTTTTTATTAAAAAAATCTCAGTATCTGCAAAATAATATATTTGAGGAGGTTCCTTCTTTTTTTCAACTAATAACACTGACTATGTCTGGAAGCAATCTATAGAGAGAATATTTCTTCCTATATGGGTGAAAAAGGCTGGCAATGCTATTTCACATTTGACACATGCAGATTTTAAAAAAAAAACTAATTGACTGTACTAAAATCCTGCTTTTTGCACTTGGCTACATGAAATAACAATTAGCATTCACACTGAATTTTAAGGATCTTAGATTGTGAACTTTCCTCACATAGTGGAATCTGTCAACTTGAGATAAAAATGTTTGTTGTCATAATTGTGTAGTACTTGAGTTGACGATAAGCAAAACAGCAGCTCTTCCATGTGTACTTTTATCATTTTCTGCTTACTTTTCCTTCAAAGTTACCATCTTTTTTTTGTCACTGTTTATGAAATCACGTGTGTCTTTATTTTTGCTGTCTTTCAACATCCTTTGCAAACAGCTCGATCGTCAGTGCCCAAACCTCCAGTTCGGCCCACTCCATCTATTAATACACAGGCTAACATGATCAGTCAGATGCTGAAAGGCATACAAGAGTCAAGTACTGTAAAAAAAATCTTTTTTTTAATTCAATGAATTGCTAGTTTAGTCCTATTTAATTTTCCATAGTGTAGCTTCTATGAAGCTAGTTCCCACTGTAAGCTTTTATCCAGAAATGGCTAGCGCAACGCTTTTAGAAATAGCTTCGGTTTCAAAATGTCCACATTTTCTGTCTAGCAATGTCTGACATATGCAACATTTTCAAATATCAACGTCAGCACAAAATAACATTGTTGTTGCATAACATTTTGCATGAGATCTGTGAATTTGTATGATTTCAATGATGTATGAAGTTATTGAAAACTCTGTTGTTTCATTGAGCGGTGCTCCAGCTGCAACGCGATAAATTGAAGGAGTTGTCTCAAAAAACAAAAAAATAATATTATTGAAAAGAAAATCAAGTATGGGATGGATTTACATTTTACCTAGAGACAGAATCTTGCAAATCACTTGTTATAAAAATTTTGGTACATATTCCCTCCACAAGTTAAAGGGTGTCCAAGGTCTAGTAATTAGTATAGCACAAGTTGGGCAACAAGCTAAAAGATATTGGAATATTATTGTCAGAACTGTTCCTTTCTTGCACCTTTCCTTTTTTTTTTCTGTCTCACAGAAAAATGCTGTCTATTGGATTATTTGCACAAGCTACATAAACAAGAAGAGAATGCTTTTCATTTTCTCCTTGTTAGTTTTTTAGAAGAGGTAAAGGAAGGACTCACAAATGGACTATTGTTCTTGAATCAAATTATGCAAGAAGAATAGTCAGGTGCATTGATCCTTTTTAGTTGGATTCTGGTAAAATCATTTGGATCTAATAAATCACCAATTGCTAGACAATTGTGATTCTGTGTCCTTTTGTCAAGCGCCTGAATTTGATGCTTAAGTTCTGATTTGGTCAGTCAGTTTCTGATTGATTAGCAATAGTAATAGCACTTAGACTTATATACTGCTTCATAGTGCTTTTTACAGCCCTCTCTAAGCAGTTTACAGAATCAGCATATTTTCCCCAACAATCTGGGTCCTCATTTTATCCACCTCAGAAGGCTGGAAGGCTGAGTCAACCTTGAGCCTGGTGAGATTTGAACTGCCAAATTGCAAGCAGCCGGCAGTCAGCAGAAGTAGCCTGCAGTACTGCATTCTAACCACTGCGCCACCATAGCTCATAAGCCAGCAAACTTTTATTAATTCTGGTGCACATGATCAGTTCCTGGTTTCTTATTCTAATAAGCAGCAATTTTGCAATACTTTTGAAGCTTGGTTACTGATCATGGAAGACTTCAATATGACACGAGGAAGGAGATATGCAAGCAGTCTCATATGTCTGAAATAGCTTGAAGGGGACTGCTTTAGCAAATTTCAGCAATAGCAATAATAATAATCTGTATTTATGAAGCCACTTTAACAAGTGCATTGCAATTCAAGGAAACACAGTGATTACAAACTTCCACCCAATAAAATTTGGGGGGCATATATAAAATAGGGATCAAACTAAAGAATTGACAACATTAATAACAATTAAATGGGTGAAAGAGATCCCATAATCATCTACCATTAAAAAAAATAAGGTGGGGGATCTTTTAATGTCTTTTAAAGGCCATGAGGCTTTCACAGAAGGAAAGGTGGAAGCTTATTACACAATCATATGGGCAGGTTCCTGAAAACCAGAAGATGATGACAGACAGAGTGGAATGTAGAAAGAAAAGGTTGTTTTCTTATATATTTCTTCTCTGAAAAAGCCACATTGAATACAAATTTATGTTTACATGTGACTTTAAGCTGAGTCCTCTTTTTTTAGAAAGCCAAAAAATTGAAATAGGACTCCCACGAATCTCCCTATGGACTAAGCACACAATAAGAATTTAATGTTAACAGTTTTATTGGATTTAATGTGGCATTGTGTTGCTTTATTATGGATATTGTTTTAATTTTTTATTGGGACTTGCCCAGAGTTTGATCTAAGGTGGGCAACTATAAATGTTTAAAATAAAGAAGAGAGGGAGGAAGAAAGGAAGGAAGGAAAATAATATGATTCATCTATCCCTAATGAATAATGGATCTGGCTTTTGGAGAATGTCAAAATAAACCCTTCTGTTCTTTGGACTCTCATGAAAATACTCTGGACAATTGTACTGTACAAGAACTAGGAAGGGATTTTTTTAACATTACATGTAACAATATTTTTGTACACATTCATGCCATATTCAAACATTATATCAAGATACAGGAACAGCCATTTCAGTTTAAATGGTTTGACTTGGATATGGTTTGCTTATGTGCCATCTGTTTGGTATCAAATTTAAGAGACTACGTAGTTAGAGCTTCTGCAGGGTGATCTGTTCCAAGCCTGAACCTTTGAGTCTTCTAATGATACACTATCACCACTCTAATTAAATCCATCTAACTTGTTGCTGGTCGTTATTTTCTCCTTCCCACCCCCTTTCCCTCTCCTTAGCTTTCTCAGAAACAAACATATTTCAGATCTAGAGCACAGATATATATATGTATCAACTGTGAAATTAAATATTCCTAATGTAGATACTAGAAAGATGCTGTCTCTAGGAAATGTACATTTCTCACCTTTCATTAAATACTTGCTATCAATGCAAAGGAAGGCAATCTTTATATATCTTTTACATTCAATGTTGGAGCACTGTTTTCTTAATATAACAACAAATGTTGCTTCATAGTTTGCTCAGTACTAACTATATAGCATTTTAATCCTTGCATGATGTAGATTTTTTTTCAGATTGCAATTATTACAGTTTTTAATTAACTACCTAATCGATTGGCCTTATATTGAGCTTCTTCTGTCTCACTCCATTTTAATTCAAGTTCTTGTACTGCAGAAAATGTAGGTCGGTTAATCACGCCTGCCAAAAAACTAGAAGATACAATTCGCTTGGCGGAATTGGTGATTGAAGTTCTGCAGCAAAATGAAGAACATCACGCAGAGGTGAGTAGCAGTATGCTAAAATTTTCCAATCAAGAACTATTAGAGCAAGTGCATACCTGTGCAAATTGCAGACATAATGCTTTATGTCCTAGGTAAATACCTTAAGTTAGACAATCTATTCTCCTCCCAAAATATCTCTGCATTTCAGTAAATACAAATACATTTGAAAGATGTATTCAAGTAACGGGCACAATGCAAACTCACTCTGATTGCGATTTTATCAAGAAAATTTATCAGAACTTGTGTTCCAGAGGACAGCTTCAATATTAGCTTTCACAAAAGATTGCTAATGAGGACATTCGTGTAAAAATGTTGCACTACAATGCAATGTCTTCTTGTTTTTATACAAAAGTCTCATCATCTTATTCTGTGAAGAAGAATGTCTTCTTGCATAATCACCATTTCTCGGTTTAGCTTTCCATGATAGTTGTATGCACTTATCCATGACTGATAATGATGCAGATTTTGGCCACATGCTTTTAACACCTGAATAATTACAATATAAAAGGTACCAAACCTCCAGGTAGCTTTTATCCTGAAAATGCTAAGCCAAGTCAGAAATCCCAGAGCTGTAGGCTAGACTGGGAAGTTGAAAAAGAAAGAAGGCAATGGTAAAATATGTCCATGTTACTGCCAAAAAGTCTACGTGGAAAAAACTAGGAGTCAGGCTTGATATTTTACCTTCAATTTCAGAGGGGATATTGCAGGAGATTATAAAGTCATATATTAAGATGTTGACATATGAAAAAGGAAGTTAGAGAACTCCCAAAGAAATAAGGGAGCAAAGCATCAGAGAGCTGCTAATTCAAGGTGTTCCAAAGGTGCTTTTCCAAAAGGCAACTGAACTTCATTGGGTTTTTTTCCCCCTTGAAAACAGTTCACTTCTCATTTGAAATGAAGAAGCTTCTTGGATGAGAAGCAAAATGTTCTCAAGGAAAAAAGACCAAGAGCCCACTTGCCTTTTGGAAAAGCACCTTTGGGACAACCATGATCTGGATGATTGAGAATCTCCATAGACTACTTCAAAGTCACCTTGAACCACAGCTTTTCACACTTCTCTGCCTTCTCTGAGGAGTGCATCACTCAAAGGCATAGAGGAGAATGAAAGTTTCAGGAAGAGCATTTTAAAATTGCTCAAGCATTGTGAAACAGTTGTTTCACAGACAAGGTGGAACTCTGTGCATTAACCTGAGTTTCAGAAAAAGATAAGATTGTCACTTGAAGGCTCATGGAGATGGAGAGCTTTGTCTGAAAGACAAAATTGATCTATAGCAGGGGTCTGCAAACTTGGTTCTTTTAAGACTTGTGGACTTCAATTCCAAACAAAGCAACAAAGCAAAGCTGGCTGACGAACTCTTGAGAGTTGAAGTCCACAAGTCTTAAAAAAGCCAAGTTTGCAGACCCCTGATCTATAGCTAGAAGTTGCCAATGGCTTCTACGTGTGCCCAGGAGCCCGTATATATGCCATAAAAAGCAAAAATTGAGAATATGATAGTTTTAATTGAATTAATTCATGTTGGAGGAAGCAGTTCTTCCTCCATCACCTTTTCACTCTGATGAAGATTAGGAAGGTAAATTTATGGAAGGGAAGAGGTTGTTCAGAGTTTGGCTCATGAGAAATAATACTTTCATTGCAAGATGACTTCCATGAACAATTGACAGCAACACAGTTTCCATATGCTTTACAAACAGGGATGTGAATTTCCCTAGGAAGACATTAGGAAATGAAATTATGTCATTTACAACCCATTGCTCAGAGGAAGATAGCTGTAGCAGCCATAAACATAAAGCCATGGACATTATTGAAATGAATTTGCAAACATTGCTATAACTCCTTATTGTCTCCCATGTCATCTTCTACTGCTGGTTTTCTGGAAATCCAAATTTTGAGACATTTTAAGAAGTTAAACATGTCTTATGGCTTGTAAAATGAAGCATACTTCATGAGGCATTCAGGACGTGAATGCAGCTTTGGTGATTAGTTAGGGTGCTAGAAATTTTGAACAGAATAAAATTTAGCTGTAAGCCATCCAGGAAAGAGATGGTTAGCTTACTATCATAAAATACAAGTATTAAGATTTCTTATCACCTCAAATCACAGATTCAGATGCAAGCTTCTTCACACTGTTTGATCTGTAATAATTTCAGGAGCAACCTAACCCTTAGGATAGTCTATTCTGGACTCTTATTGCCAGGACTGGTACAATACTCCTCCAATTCATTTTCATATCAGCTGTAGAGCCTAGAAACATGGCAGGCAAACCCATCTTGGCAATTCTTAGAGGTAAACAGTAAGAAAATAACTTAAGCAGGCTGGGATAAAGTTTGTGATTGCCATCTTTTATATGACAGACACTGGATCACTTCCCAATTGTATTTTACATCTAAAGGTATATCAAACATGATGCCCTTCAGATGTACTGTTCCTATGTCTCCCAAACTTTCTTGGTAATGTTGGTCATCAATTCTGAAAATTGTAGACCTCATACATCTGGATGACACAAGTGGATGAAGTGTGGTCTGTATGATTACATAAAGTGGCAGACTCTTTATGTAATCCTGTCCAGAATAATCCTGTTTCAGCTTAAGCAAATTCAGATATAATATTCTGGCCGCTTTGTGATCAGAATGAATTTGCTATTATATGACACCCATGTAACACACAGTGTATGCTGCATATATTGTGTGCATAGTGTGACTAAAATTCTACATAAATTAATTCAAGGGTTCTGTGAAATTGCAGTGATTTGATATAACGTTTATAAATCATCCTTTTAAAACGCCAGTAAAATGAACCTTTTGCTTATATCTTTTAACCCTGTAATATTAATTCCCTCTTTTCTGCTTTCCTTGTCACTGACTTTTTTTAACCTTGCATTAAAAAAAAAACCTCTGAACAATAAATGCACATTTAAAATAAAACCTAAAATAGCTCTCTAATTAAAAAAAATGCAAAATTAATTTATTTCTAGCACGTAGCACGCCACCAGTCCCAACTAATGCCTGATTGCCTATTTAAATTTCCTCCCTGTTTTTCTACTGTTTATTCAATCTTGGATGATCCTGGCAGGGGAAAGAGGTATGTCACTCAACTGAATGAACTGAGTCACCTCCTGTCATATTTTGTGCATGCCCTCTCAGTGCCATGTTTCCTAATGGGATCTTCCCTGGGTAATCCTTGCTTTGTAACTTTGGATTCAAGGAATGTAACAGCAACTTCAGTTTCAATTGCTTGTGGAACTGTAGCCCTACATCGCAGGCCAACGTCGGGAAGGTTCTTCAACCCTGCATGTAGCAATGGGTATATTTTTACAAGCACTGCAGTTACATCCCAACACCTGTCTTACCTGCCTGGGCTCTTTCCTCAGCCTGTTGTTTTCCCCTTGTTGCTCAGCACACACACTTGATTTATAATTCACCCTGCTGCTAATATCTATGAATGAGAAAGAAGTAGCTAGGAGTATAGCACTTTGCCCTCTGGTTCTTTTTTCATTGTGTGTATTGTTTTAGTATATACAATATGTATATATGGAGAGAGATTATATAGGATTGAGGAGAGGAAGGGGTCAAGCTATTTTCCAAGGCACCTGAAGGCCAGACAAGGAATAATGGATGGTAACTGATCAAGGAGAGATTCAACCTAGAAATAAGGAGAAATTTTCTGACAGTGAAAACAATCAACTAATGGAACAGCTTGCTTTTGGAAGTTGTGGGAGTTTCATCACTGGAGGCTTTCAAGAAGAGACTGGACTACCATCTGTCAGAAATGGTGTTGGGTCTCCTGCTTGGGCAGGGGGTTGGACTAGATGACCTACAAGGTCCCTTCCAACTCCATTAATCTAATCTAATCTGTTCTCAGATGACTGAGGGTGGAAAATAGCTGTGTAACTCAAAAAAGGCATTTTTCTTGGAATGGAAATGGGGTATTTTAACGGAAGTTTAGATTAAGGGAAACCATGTTGTTTCCAACTGCACCATCACTTTGGTACAAATCGTCTTGTGTTAAGGTAAGAAAGGTCTTATTCTATCATTATTCTATTGGAAAGAAAGCAGAAGGCAATTGGTGATGACTTCAAAGCACACATTCCATGGCTAATGGCCACGAGACCTAAAATGCAGATTCCGAACTGCTGAAAGAAAGAATCTTAACAAAGGAAATTCCTGCCATCTCCAATACATTCACACAACCTCATTTGCGGTAACATTATCTGAAAAGCTTAGGAGAGACCCCCAGGGTCAGTAATCTTCTGATAGGAAACAAACACACTTGAGAAATCAACCCCTGTTCATTTTATGTTTCAAGATTGATGGGTAAAATAACCAAACATTGTAGGGGGGAGGTGAGTCACTCATTTGGTACCTTTCAAGACAACTCAGTCTTTTTATTTATCAGTCATTCTCAGACCTTAAAAGACCTTCCCCAAAATCATTTGCCATTTGAAAGTCTGAAATTATTATTATTGAGAATATACATTGAGAAACACATTGTCTAAAATTGTCTTTGAATTGTATTCAAAGAGAAGTAATCACCAAAACAGGGAAGGGGCCACCCAAAAACATTACCAGAAAAAAAAAAGTTATCTTAAGCTAGTTTAAAGTCTGTTTGTTAAAAATAACAAGCATTACTAGGGAACAATTAAGAAGCTACTTAGTATGTATGTCTATGGCAAACAAAGATATATGAAATTAATTCCAAAAAAGCCTGAGTCATAAAAACACTTTGTAAAAATCTGCTCTTTAAAAACATCCCAAGTGAGTCTGTAGGACATGCTACAATCTAAGCAGTTTCCAGTAATATAGTAGATATCCTTTTAGCTCTCTACCATTTGTCTTCTCTTCTTTTTTCTTTTTTTCAAAATGGGAAGGGGGAATCTATTTTGCAAATTACATACAGGCACCCTTAAAGCTTTTATTTACTGCAGGCTTTTGAAATTATCATTCTCTCTCCATATGTATATATGTATGAATATGTATATATGTATTTATCTCTTGAAAACTTGCATATATACATGAATTTTCATGGGTATGGTCAAATAAATCATAGATTTTGTGATGTAGGATTTGCATTTCCTTTGTATGTTTATTATAAAGAAGGTAAGTAAAGGCAAAGTAAATTTTATTATTGGGGAATGATGTCCTTGAATAGCAATGGTATTTTTCTCATTTCAGAAAGAGATTTCAGGATGATAGCTTGGACCTAATAAAGCAGATATATTATAAGATGCAAATTCAGTGCTACTTACAAAATTTTAAAAAAAACACATTTTTACAGAAATGACCGTGTTCCTTTCTTTGAATTTCAAAAGCATTGGCTCTTTTTCTTACTCATGAAAACAGGATGTAATGGTTGAATTCTAGATTAATTATCTCAAAAAAACATTATGAGCAGCGTAAAGTTATTATACTGTGAGGTGTTGTGATCTAGAATCTGCAACTAATGTTTAAAGGATTTTAAAAAGTTAATCTTTAGATGCCACAAGATTTTTTTTTCTCGTTTTGATATAACAGTTCACATTACAGAGGATTGCAGTAAAAGTGGTTCATGTTGTCTCAAAATGCCAATACAATTACATTGCTCCTCCACTGGAATGGATTTATACAATGTATAAAGGCAGGATTATTAATAATCTTTGTTTGAAACATTAGTTGGAGAAAATGCAGAATTGTTTAGATTGAATCACTAGAAGTCTCATGAAAGTCTAATACTGGCTTTATTATAGAAAACAAGGTTCCTAGACAAAATAAAACTGTCTAATAGCAATTTCCCCCTCATTTCTTATTGAATTTATACAGCTTTCAATAGTATAGAATTTTTTCCCCTTAAAATCTAGACCATATAGGAATCATTCATTGGAATGTTCAAAGATGACATTATAAAAAGCAGGAAAATAATTCTACTGACGTTGGTAACATTGGCATAGTTCCTAAAAGTTAATATTAATGTCATAAAAATGTCTATATTATAGAGTTCCCTATAATATATACATTTTATCACATTATTTGTTTTTTGAGGTTTTCGCGGGTGTTTGTATATAGATCTTTGGTTATTCGGGTTTTCTCCCGCGTAAAATTGGAAGTGTCTTGGCGACGTTATCACATTACTATCAACTTTTAGGAGCTATATCAATGTTACCAATGTCAGTAGAATTACTTGTCCTACTTTTAGGAAATTTTAAACACTAGCTATACCAGAGTTCTGGAGAGAATCTGCGCAACTTGATGGCACTTAATCGATTATACTAGAATTGTTCATATTTTTTATCAATATCTGCAGCATTTGCTAATGAAAACAGAAGGACCAAAAGAAATATTTAAATAAAGACGTAAGTTATAGGACAGTGATGGCAAACCTTTTCGACACTGAGTGCCCAAATTGGAACGCATGTGTACATATGCACCAGAGCACTGAAAACCCGATGACCAGCTGACAAGTGCGCATGCGTGTGCTGGAAACCAGAAGAGCAGCTGGTGATGGCGCACGTGCCCACAGAGAGGGCTCTGTGTGCCACCTCTGGCATGTGTATGATAGGTTCGCCATCGCGGATATAGGATGTACCAGTTCATTGCTTCAAATACTTCATTGCCTCGGTTTCTCAAAATAAGGTGTTGGTAATAAAAATCATCCATATTATAATTACTTCTTGAATAAAGTTCTTCAGTTACATAAGTATTAATGGTTTAATAGAAGAAAGTTACCGGACAAGGAATTGTTCTATAAAAGAGAGTTGATATATTTATAATGTCAGTTCTATCTTTTAACTGGCATTTCAGAATTAGTATCCATGGCTAGATTTCACTTAAGAATAATGTAGAAACAATGTCTATTCATTCCCTTCTGTTGAATCTTCCTCTATTTTTTTCACCGTCCTGTTTCTTGATATTAAATATAAATAACTAATAACTAATATCTTAAGTATTTTAAACAAACCAGCCCCAAAATGTTCACAAGCATCAAATTCCAATGTCATACTGGTAGAATGGAATTCTGGAAAGCTAACTTCCTCAACGATTTCTTCACCTGACAAGCTCCAGAAAAGTCCCAAAAGAGATAAGTGGTCTATAGAATGGAGAATTAAGGAGATCTCCTAACATTAGATAGTGCCATCTGGCACATATGGGAATTCTACTAAATAATGTGGAGTATCTCCCTTCCCCTTCTACAAGTAAGTCCTCTCTAGTCCTCGTAGTCTAGAGTCCTGTCTATCATGTTCAAGGGAAATCTGTCATATTTACTAGGGGAAGTGAAAGAAAAAGCTATCTTCTTTGAAATATATTCTGCCAACAAAACATTAGCAAGATTCAGAGAAAGGTGGATACCTCAGTCTCCCTGAGATCAGAAGAATTTATGTTCACTATGACTGATTTGTCCTTTTCATTTCAGAGGATGGATATGTAAAGTTTATTCACTTGTGCCACTCTTGTAAACTAATACAATTTTTTAATATATATATAAATAATAATTTCCAACTAAGTTTATAGTGCCTGGAAAAATTATGGAATCTTCATCTGTCTCTGAAAAGAGGCTACAGATGGCTAATGCATATATGTGTTTTCAGGAGAACATTTTATATAATTCAGAGTCAATCACCGGAAAGATTACCTGTAAGAATATGGATTATGGAGCAGGGTTTCAGTATATTTAATCAGATAATCGTAGCCCTTGACTCACTTGTCAAAATACTCTACCTCTTTAGAAAATGACAATTAATATACATAAGCATTGAAAAAAATTATTGCTTAGTCATTATTGCACAAGGTCCTGTTGATAACACCACTCATGTTGCATGTTCCTAAGCCAGAAGTGATTTCAAACACGCGTGCATGTGTTCCTAGCACATTCACATCTGAGACATGTATGATGTGAATGTCGTTTCAGAGAAGCTGTACAATGACTTCCTGAGGACCTGTGCGCATGACCTATGAGTTACTTCACTGATATTTCTTGGTTTTCAACGTTCTTTATTTCTTAGTAGTTTCATCCTAGCTTGACTGCAGAGAGCTCTTCTGATGTTGTGTGGGGTGTTTTTTTTTATTGTGATCGCTAATTTATGTTAAAAACTCACCCACTAGCTGAGTTTGAAGTGTAAATGTGGGGTTTTTCGTGGCCACTAAATCCCCAATTTTCATACTTGATAATGTCTGAGGGTTCCTTGGGAAAGAGGAGCAGAAAACCTACAAACACAGTGAAGAAACTCCCAAATGTGATATATTTTACACAAGGAACTCTTAAGAAAGAGCATGATCCACAAGGAATCAAGTGATTTATTGTAAACTGGACAGGTGCACGTCCATTTTTAGGGCAGAAGTGGAAGATTATACCTCTGAGTTCTTTACTCCTTGAGAAGTTACTCCTTGAGAAGTTTACTCCTTGAGAGGTTACTTCTTGAGAAGCAGATGCTCTGTTGCACCCTAGTTGCCTTATAATTGCAACATGCTAGCAATTGCACTACTGTTTGCTTTACAATAAAGCTAGATTTATCTAAGATGTTCACTCGGTTTAAGGCCTCCCAAACGTGAGATCTAATTTAATAACACTTCTGTTTATTTTCTTTTTTTTTTGTTAATTTTGTTTTGTTTTGCAACTTTTCAAGGCCTTTGCTTGGTGGTCAGACTTAATGGTTGAACACGCGGAGACCTTCCTCTCATTGTTTGCGGTAGACATGGATGCTGCACTGGAAGTCCAGCCCCCAGACACCTGGGACAGCTTTCCACTGTTTCAGCTTCTAAATGACTCCCTTCGAAGTGACTGTATGTATTGTACTTTGGCCATTTAATTTATTCTCTATGAAGAAAGTGTTGGGCTAATGTTAATTTTGACTGATTTCCAGTTCTTCCTCACTTAACCTTTTAGTTAAGTCACTTAAAATGACTTCACAAATTGCTGTGGTTTTCTGAATGAATGGACTAGCACAGATGATGTTACCTTAGTTTGGGCAATGAAATGTCTGCAAGAAAACAACCAAGCTCAGAGAGCACCAAGGAACTCTTATTTTGTGAATGTTTATGAAAGAAAACTGTTATTGTATATTCAGAAACACACACATACACAAAAGTACCCCACAACCAAACCTCAGAGCATACACATACTCCTGCAAAAAGAAGATACCCAGTCCTTGGTATTCAATTTATAAATAAGCAATACCAACCAGCTTTCTAATTTCTCCTTGAATCAGCTGGTAGGTCATGTTAATTGCATTGCAAATCTAATTGGAGAGACTGCAGAAATGGATGCAGACTTGTGAGGAAAATCTACCTCCTTCCGTTACATCACAAAATCACATGAGCCTTGGGACCAAAGAAGAGACTGTGCCAGCAGCTTCTGGTACTTACTTGTGGCACACAAAGCTTTTCTTGTCTGTGTGCAAATGGGAAAGTTTGCATTAGGAAAAAGTGTGTTGTTGTTTTTTTTAGCATTATATACAATAAACAAAAGTTTTTGTCTTTAAAAGTTTAATCAAAAGGTAGACGAGAGCCATAATATCTTGGGAAACACGCAAATTAGAGAGATATATTTTCCTCACTGAGACCTCTACATAAAAAGATGTTTAAGTGAAGCAAAGCTTTCTTTCTTGTTTAAGAAGAAATTTCAAGCACATATAGAAAGATGGAATAAAAAAATATTTTAAAAACCCTAATGTCTGAAGTATCCTAAACAATAAAAATAAATTAAAAACTATGAAAAAATCATAGGTATCTAAAAATAGTATAAAAGAATAATAAAACATATGCACCAAGACAAATTCCTTGTGTGTCCAATCACACTTGGCCAATAAAGAATTCTATTCTATTCTATTCTATTCTATTCTATTCTATTCTATTCTATTCTATTCTATTCTATTCTATTCTATTCTGTTCTATTCTAAAAGCAGCACTGATGTCACTTTTGGAAGTTTTATGAGAACCCAAAAAAAAGTAATTTTTTTCTGAAAAAGTGCAATCAAGATAACTTTTGTCCCAAACCAAATGACATGGATTTGTTCAAAAAGGTCCCCTTAAGTGCTCTTGTTGTATTGGATTCACACAATCACTTTAGTTATCCTTATTTACCACCATCTCCTTACAGAAGTATATTATAGTGCACCTTTGAAGGCAATATTTTCACTGCAGACATGAAATATTGCTTGACAACTTAATGCAAAGAGCAGATTTTATTGAAAAAATGGCTCAGAAAATTCTTTTTTATGTGTATATAGCAATAGCACTTAGACTTATATTCACAGTGATTTCCAGCCCTCTCTAAGCAGTTTATAGAGTCAGCCTATTACCCCCAACAATTTGGGTCCTCATTTTACTGACCTCAGAAGGATGGAAGGCTTAAATCAACCTTGAGCCTGGTGAGATTTGAACTGCCAAATTGCAGGCAGCTGGCAGTCAGCAGAAATAGCCTGCAGTACTGCACTCTAACGACTGTGCCACCACGGCTCATATCACTGAGTTGGATTATTTGTTCATTATGGCTTCTTTCATTTTTCTCATGGTTTTGGAAGCAAAGGGTATTGAACACAGTGTGACAAATAGATTTCTGAGAAAATTGAGGCATTCATCTCACACAAATGTCAGTGTGCCTAAAAACACTTTGTTCATTTCCTAAATCCATCTCTCGGGATTCTGGGTGGATTGCTTGGCAGTAATAATTTAAACTATTTTAATAGTTTAATAAGTAATAGATCCAATTGCTAGAAATTAAGTCCTATTGAATATCCTGGGATTTACTTCCAAATAAGCTTGCATAAAACTATCCTGCAGGTATCCAAGCATTCCTATTCAGAAAGATTCAGAAAGAATCTTTCTGAAAAATTGGGGATTTCTTATTTAGTTTTCCGTATTGATGTAAAAGTTTCATTTAAAAAAAATTAAACTTTCCAAGAGGTCTTAGAATTCTAAATGAAACCATTTATATTTGTAATGGATGAGTTTCTTGGACCTAAATACATTAATTTGTGTTAACATTTATTGTTAACATGAAATGTTAAAATGTTAAAAATGTCTATTAGTATTTTTAATGGAGTGGTCAAACCTTTACTCAAGTGATTCTTAAGTATCACACAAAAACAGTCAGTGCCATGGTTATATTATTTCCTTGTTTATGTTAAAATGTTTCTAGAATAAAGAAATTGACAGCAGATTCATTTATTGATTGGGCTTTCGATTTGGTTACTTTAAAAATTACACCGTGTAATTGTGGAATGCTGCTAAAAGTGTCTTATTGTGCTTTTATTTGTTTGTTCTAGATAATTTGTGCAATGGAAAATACCACAAACATCTCCAAGATCTCTTTGCTCCACTTGTGGTTAGATATGTCGATCTCATGGAGTCCTCTATTGCCCAGTCAATTCACAGGGGCTTTGAGCGGGAATCATGGGAGCCAGTAAAGTAAGAAAATCTCCTTTGATACAATTGGAGTCTTTGGGTACAAGTACAATCATGCACAGATGAGTTAGGAAAATATTAGCTATACTGTTTCTCGGCTAAACTAAGTCAACTTTTAATAGACTCTATAGCCATATTGTTGGCTTTCCTAAGGTTACCATCATAAGCCATTTACTGATCTTAGGAGTTTGTTCATCCTCTACCCAGCTGATATAGAGGTACCTAGAACTCAGTAGATGACACATTTGCCACTTGGTGGCATGATAGAAATGAACAAGTCACTCAAGTGTCTATGGAGATTCTCAGTCATCCAGGTCATGGTAATCCAAAAAGTACTTTTCTAAAAGGCAATTGGTCTTTTGTCCTCAAGAGCCAAGAAAGTCTAGTTGCCTTTCTAGGCACCTTTGGTACAAAGTCTCTCAAGTATGAAAATTTTATCTCCAGAAGGATCACCTTGTTAGTTCCAAAGATATTTCTTTTTATTGCTTTGCCTTTCAGCACAGGTTTCAAAAATTGTATTACTCAGTCATCTAAGAGAGACAGAGAGAGAGCCACTGCAAGCAGGTTCCATACTATTGACAAATATTTTTGCTTCTCTGATCTTAGGCCCATCCCATATTACTGGACAATAGTAAATTTCCTCTGTTTCTCGTTTTTTTAACCTTTTCTTTTTGGTTCATCCTGTTCCTCAATATTTCAGTTATCAAACTGGTTAGGAGCACAAAAAAACCTGCATACAATTCTGCAGGATTTCGTCATCTACTTATTGGTATACATTTTCTTACAATAGTTTTCTGTCCTTTAAAGAGTGGGCAGGATGCATATTTTCCACTAAACATACATACATTGTTATGCCCAGTTTTAAAATGGCAAAATGTGAAAAATTCAGTTTTCAGCCTGCAGTTTTGGTTTATATTTGGGTTCAGAAAGTGTTAATAGAATAAATTGTTACTCTTCGTAGGAATGCTACACTTGTGTATCTCAACACTATGATCCCAAGATCCAAGGCTTCATTCAATCCAAATCTGAAATTCAACCATTTTTCTCAAAAAGGGAATTAAAATCTGGTAGCTATTATTCAGTTGATTCTTGTGCCTGAATGGTAACTACTGGCTGATGTTGTTGCTAAATAATAATAATAATAATAATAATAATAATAATAATAATAATAATAATAATAATAATAATAATAATAATAATAATAATAATAATACCAACAGGATGTGACATCGTAATTCTGCAATTTCAATGAATGGTGTTCCACAAGCTATCTTGCTTTTAGTATTCATGGAATTTAATGAAATGACTACTACATAAGGGGGAAAAAACCCCATTTGAACAAAGAGATTTAGAAATATTTTCCGAAAGAGCATATTTTAATATAATATAATATAACAACAGAGTTGGAAGGGACCTTGGAGGCCTTCTAGTCCAACCCCCTGCCCAGGCAGGAAACCCTACACCATCTCAGTCAAATGGTTATCCAACATTTTCTTAAAAATTTCCAGTATTGGAGCATTCACAACTTCTGCAGGGCTATTATTTTGGGCTATTATTTTCCAGATAATAGTTATTATTTTGGGCTATTATTTTCCAGATCATGAAATAAAATCTCAGCAGTCACTTCCAGTGGCAAATCTATTTCAAAAGGATAGCAGTAGGACCTGGAAAAGGGTGGATTTTTTCCCCCTTCCTATCGTTCATCATTTTGCTGCCACTTTTCCACATTGGTTCTTTTCCAAGAGATCTAGATACATGCAAACAAAAGTTAGAAAGATCTGAAGCTAAAAGTAGGAGAGGAAAAGATAAAAGGGCACTTATTTGATACAGCTAGTACTTAAGGCACCAGGATAGCAACCAGGAGACTGTCAGTTCTAATCCTGCCTTAGGCATGAAAGCCAACTGGGTGACTTTGGCCCAGCCACCCTCTCTCTCTCAGAGCAGGCTCAGGCAACAAGATGTCCAGTCAATTCCTATGACAACCAATGGATTAACACTTGGTTGATCAGAAAAAAGCAGATCCTGCATTTGCAGGAAAAATGCTAGGAATTTTTTTTTTTAATGATATTATCTTGTTTTATATTATATTGTGGCTAAATGCAATACTAAATGTATATTTAATCAATTGTGTGTACACTTATTAATTTTAAATTAATTAAGAGTTTGTGAATGTGGTGCCATGCTAGTTTATATAATGTGTATATTCCAAAATAGTCCTACTGTCTTCATCAGATTGAAAGTCATGGATTGGCATCACTTTTTGTCTTCTTTACAAGAACTCAGTCCAATACTGATTTATGGCTTTTGAATAGCAATTTCTGCTTCTAAGCCAATCTAAGCGGCTTTTTGTAAATCTCATATGCTGAATGTATGTATAAACAACCATATTTTATCTGCATAGTAAGATTGGAAATTGAAGACTGAAGTTCACAAGTTCTTCCTGTATTTCAAGGAAGGACAATTAAGGCAGAATTGGCATTTAAAAACTCTATCCATCTCAGATAAGTTTCTACCTATATCATCATGCTACCCTATGACAATTTCACCAAAAACTCCCCAATTCTTACTGATTTTTGGAAAAGTTACTATTTAACACTTGCTTGAACCTATAACTACTGTGTTTCCCCAAAAATAAGATCCTGTCTTATATTTTTTTGAACTCTGAAATAAGCTCTTGGCCCTTTTTGCCATGCACTCAAAAGTACGATTGGCTTATTACCAGGGGATATCTTATTTTGGGGAAAACAGGGTAGCATAAAAACTCACACACATTTGCTTGAGATCACAATATTCTTGGTGGTCTACCAGCAGTTCTTCAACTTCCAATAGTTGTGCCATTACAGCCTCTTCAATTTGTATAGTTTCATGAAAACTTGGAATAATGTCATACTCAAATATAGAATGCAGTCACTTAAGCCTCAGGATGGCTGTGGTATCAGTAACAAGACTTTAAAGGAAACTGATCATGAGAATTATATACTATCTTCACCCCTCCTAACAGATAATTTGCAAACTCAGGTTCTGTTGCAAACCTCCTATGGACATTTGGATGGGAAACAAAAAATTGGCTAGATAAAATTTTAGTCTGATTCAGCCATGCTTTCCTTCCTATCTTTTTGTTAGGTCTGTGCAGCATATTGGATTCAAAGGGATGTTTCCAAAAGAATGAACAGGGTATGTCTAGTTTAATGAAAAGAAGGACCAAGGGTGACATGATAGCAGTGTCTCAGTATCTCAGGGGCTGCCACAAAGAAGAGGGAGTCAAGCTGTTCTCCAAAGCACCTGAGGGCAGGACCAGAAGCAATAGGTGGAAACTAATCAAGGAGAGAAGCAACTTAGAACTAAGGAGAAATTTCCTGACAGTTAGAACAATTAATCAGTGGAACAACTTGCCTCCAGAAGTTGTGGATGCTCCAACACTAGATGTTTTTAAGAAGTGATTGGACAACCATTTGTCTGAAGTGGTGTAGGGTTTCCTGCCTGGGCAGGGGGTTGGACTAGAAGACCTTCCAACACTTTAGTTATTCTAAACTAAATCAGGATCTCAGTTTGCTTTAAGGAATTGCCCACAGGAGAGGCACTATGCAAGAGCCAGTTTGGTCTAGTGCTTAAGAGGTTGAACTAGAAGCAGGGAAACCTGAATTCCAATCCTGTCTTAGGCATGGAAGTCAACTAGTTGAGTTTGGGTCAATTGTGCTGTCTCCCTGTACGAGGAAGAAAAAGGCAAGGGCAAACCACTTCTAAAATCTTGCCTAGAAAATTATATGGATTTCTCCTACAGTTATTCAAAGGCAAAACAATAAATAAATACCTCAAATATGCACCATAGCATTTTTCCCCTTCACATTCACAGCACTACACAGCCTTAGTTATTATCCTTCAACACAATAATACAGAGAGCATTTTTGTCTCTGTTGCAGTTTTCACCGCTCTTCCCACTTATTATGCAGCCAAAAACTCAGGAGTCTACCGCAAGGTACACTAGGGGTCTATATACTGTTGGAGGAGCTTCCGGGATACCAAAATCTGTTGATTTATTGTTTCAGTAAGCCACATATTTATTATCATGATCCCTACAAAGGGTAAAAACAAGGAAGACCTCACCATTTTTATTTTTATTTCTGAGGTGGTGACTCAACTTTGTCTTTCTTCAACCTGGAGATAGCAGGCAGAAAACGGGAGGCATGTGTCTGACTGATCCTCCTGCTATCTCACTTTGAATCATTAAGTCAAGCCACGTGGATGAAAGTGCATTATCTTGGGTACACAGGATGTTCTCTCACACGATACAAACTTGAAAACAGGCTTCCACGATACCTGCCTTGAAAAATCAAGGTTGAAATAGAAGATCCTTCCCTTAACTACCAGATGGTTGTCTACAAGAACATACTTTTTTTTTTAAAAAAAAAAGATGTATTTTCTTATGCTGAGCGGCACCTAAGGAATAACGTGAGATGTGCAAGCAGATTAGCACTGCAAGCCTTGAAGATTTTCACAAATGCCGAACAAATATGTTCTCCTTTTTGTTTTGTTTTATTTTTCACTCACTCGGCAAGAACTGTAAAATTCACCCAAATGAGTTAACTTGCTCTTTGAAAGGTTACACAGCTGGTAAGTGTGGGCAAAACTGTGCAGGGAAAATGAATCAAAGCAAGACAGCAGCCCTAACACAATTTTCCAAAAACACTGAATATGCAAGTTAAATCTGTTCCCAGGCTGATTGAATATACACAGGCACATGAAAAGAGAGATCATGCCAGCATCGCCTTTGCATTCCGTGCTCCATCGATTCGACGCCATCGAGATCGCGACGCGCTAAAGAATGCCGGTGGCAGAATGCAGCTCATCTTGAGCGAGAGTGTCAGATCCACAGAAAATGTCACAAGACTGTAAAACAGGGGCCTTCAAAAGACGAGGAAGACAAGAGAGTTCAATTGCACTATTATCCGGTTTTGCATCCAGGTCCTGGATTCAGTCCCTGGCAACTCCAAGTAGAAACATTTCTGCTTCAAACCCACAGGATTTAGGGTTGAAATCAGCTTTGACAAGACATAACTAGATTGGGCGAACAGCCTGCAAGACACTTGCAGGCCAGAAACTGCCGAAGTTGCACTTGTCGAAATTTCTTGGCAACGTATCCGTTTTCAGTAGGCTTATGAGTAATTTTAAATAAAAATCCACATATCTAGTGGTTTGCAGGCATAGTTATTTCTTTTTTAAACCATTTCAGCTGTAAAGTAATTATATTTTTCTGTTTTCAAAAAATATAGAAATTAACCATTCCTAATATTTTAACCCCACCTAATTCCAAAGAGGTTAACTCTTCATGGGCAATGCCATCTACGTTCCTTGGAGACCATTTAAAACAATGAATAAAATGTGATACTTATCCTCAAAAATAAATGTGTTCCATCCCTGAGCTAAAGAAAGTAACACTCTTGAGTCAGTATCAGGCATATTTCTGGGTTTATTCTGTACTCCTAAAAATCCCATTTAGATTTGTGAAACAATTAGATGCAATTTAATGTGGTATTTCCAAGTGCTTTTCCATACTTTTGACACTCAGATTTTTATGTATGTTGCTTCTAAAAAAAAATTATTCTTGGTGTTTTTTGGGGGGGAGGGGGGGAGGGCTTCAAGTCATTCTTGACTCATGTCAATTGTCTGAATAACTCCCTGAAGTTTTGCCCTTGCTTTCTTCCTAGGACTGAGAGAGGGTAACTGGCTTTGTGTCTCAGGCAGGGCTACTATAGCACTCATAGTCTTGCAGTTTCTAGCCTGGTACCTTAATCACTACACCAAACTAACTCTTGCTTTGTGTAACGTATGCATTTTAACATATTTTTTTCTCTGCAGTAATGCATGAATAGTTCTCAATTATATATATTTTAACCATCTTTTGAACAAATAACTGCAATTCCAAATTAGATGGAAGTTCAACTGCAAAAAGTCATTACTTCCTTTCACACAGAACTTAGAAAAGTTAAAAATCAGCAACTTCATGTTCAAATAGCAATAGCACTTAGACTTAGACTTATATACCACTTCACAATGCTTTACCCTCTCTTAAGAGGTTTACAGAGCCAGCATATTGCCCCTAACAATCTGGGTCCTCGTTTTACCACCTCGGAAGGATGGAAGGCTGAGTCAACCTTAATGCAAAGCTATTCAAGTGCAAGAGCAAGATTCAAGCATTCAGAGTTTTCTGGACCCAAGAATGAGGGGGGGAAAGGAAAAAGGGAAGAAAGTTTAGAGCTACAATGAGGCAAAAGACCAAAGAGCCAAGTTCTTTGTTTCCAGCTGCTTTGCTGGTCAAGCTTCCAAAGATACAACTACAGCAAATACAGGTAGTCCTCAACTTACAATCGTTTATTTAGTGACCATCAAAGTTACAATGGCATTGGAAAAAAGTGAATTATGACCATTTTTCACACTTATAGCCTTTGCACCATTCCTGTGGTCACGTGATCAAAATTCAGATGCTTGACAACTGGTTCGTATTTATGACAGTTGTAGTGTCTTAGAGTCATGCGATCCCCTTTTGTGACATTCTGACAAGCAAAATCAATGTGGGAAGATAGATTTATTTAACAATCTTGCTACTAACTTAACAACTGCAGTTGTTGCACTTAACAACTGTGGCAAGAAAGGTCGTGCAATGGGGCAAAATAGACTTAACAAATGTGTCACTTCACAACAGAAGTTTTGGGCTCAATTGTGGTTGTAAGTTGAGGACTATTTGTATTAGCATTAGGGTAGATGTGTTCTTCAAAACAGTTCAAAAATGATTCTGTGTGAGTTGGAAAAAAATATGCTGCCATTTTTACAAATCAGTTCAGTGCTTCTTTTTAGTTACACGTGGAATCCCAAAGGGGGAAAATGTTGGATTGCTTTAATGAATGGCAGAGAGGCACTGGTTTTGCTCAGGGATCAAGGTGTTTCATCCAAATAATTTCCTAGGAAGATAGACATTCTGTATCACAATCACTCATTGCAGACCATTTATTCTGAAGAAGGCTATCTGGGCTTCTCATTGAGCTCTAGACTATCTGATAGTCTCTACAGTTAGTTTGATTTCCTTGGGAGAATAAGGTTTTCAGATTATTGTAACAGGCCTTTGAAAAGATAGATCTTGAAATAAGTTTACCTATAATGGTGTATATATTTAATAGAGCACCAACGTGACTTCAAGATATGTTGCATAGAGATTGACTAATATTCTACTTCAGTTCATAGGTAGTATTTATTTAAATGATTTATATGGTCATCCATCTGAACATAATGATTCTGGCTGGCTGGCTGGCTATATAAAAACATGACAATATCTGACAACGGTAAAAGCAACAAGTTATAGGCTCAATATACAGAAAGGCTCAAGATACAGAAAGATCTTGACAGACTTGAACATTGGGCACTATCTAACAAAATGAAATTCAACAGTGAAAAAAGTAAGGTACTACATTTAGGCCAAAAAAACAAAATGCATAGGTACCGGATATGTGGTACCTTGCTCAATAGTAGTAATTGTGAGAGGGATCTTGGAGTCCTAGTGGACAACCATTTAGATATGAGCCAGCAGTGTGCAGCAGCTGCCAAAAAAGCCAATACAGTTCTGGGCTGCATAAACAGAGGGATAGAATCAAGATCACGTGAAGTGTTAGTACCACTTTATAATGCCTTGGTAAGGCCACACTTGGAATATTGCATTCAGTTTTGGTCGCCATGTTGTAAAAAGGATGTTGAGACTCTAGAAAGAGTGCAGAGAAGAGCGACGAAGATGATTAGGGGACTGGAGGCTAAAACATATGAAGAACAGTTGCAGGAACTCGATATGCCTAGTTTAATGAAAAGAAGGACTAGGGGAGACATGATAGCAGTGTTCCAATATCTCAGGGGTTGCCACAAAGAAGAGGGAGTCAAACTATTCTCCAAAGCACCTGAGGGTAGAACAAGCAGCAATGGGTGGAAACTAATCAAGGAGAGAAGCAACCTAGAATTAAGGAGAAATTTCCTGACAGTTAGAACAATTAATCAGTGGAACAACTTGCCTGCAGAAGTTGTAAATGCTGCAACACTGGAAATTTTTAAGAAAATGTTGGATAGCCATTTGTCTGAGATTGTGTAGGGTTTCCTGCCTGGGCAGGGGGTTGGACTAGAAGACCTCCAAGGTCCCTTCCAACTCTGATATTATTATTATTATATACCTATAACCAATCCCTCCTACCCCCTATAATAATTATGAATAGATAAACCATGCAATGTGACAGCGGTTCCTAATACCAATAGAAAAGAATATTTGTAGCTCAAAGATGAATTGTGGAATCTATTAGTTGTTTCTGAGATGATTTTGAGACAAGCAATCAAACAGTAAATAACAGCATAATCAAGGAACCAAGAAGAAAAGAAGCCTCCCACCAATGCTTATAGGGTGACGCCCTATTTATCACCATTACAGGGAGTAAACCTCACTTCCTTCTAGCACTGAAGATGGCATCCTGGTATCAACAGTTGAAGCTTCTCCATATTCTTTAAGGGCAGCCCCATTAGCTGATGCTGAACATACCTTCTCAAAAATAAAGCTTGCTGCTATCTCTAAATTATGACTGTGTTTCATGTAAAGAAAGCTTAACTGAACACAGTAGTAGCTTCTTCAAATAAACACTTAGGATCACTTTGTTAATACAATTTTAACAATTTCATTTCATTCCTTTCACAAAGCAATGAGGAAAATAATTCAAAACACATTTTTGGATTTGAACATGATACTGTGAGAGTCACTTTGGTGTTAGAGGTTAAGTCATCAGACTAGAATCCAGGAGATTTGGGAGTTCTAGATCTGCCTTAGGCACCAACCGAGCTGGGTGACCTTGGGCCAGTCACTTTCGCTTAGCTCTAGGAGGGAGGCATGGGCAAACCACTTCTGAAAAATCTTGCCAAAAAACCCCTGCAGGAATGGAAGAAGAAGAAAAATAATAATATTATACATTTATGCCAATAAAAAAACCCACAAAGTCTATATGAACTTGTCCAGATAATTACCGGGACTCAAGAGTGACTGGGAGGCACCCTCCCAAAAAATGAGGTTAAGAATTATTGAACTCTTTTTTATTATTATATAGTTTTTTATTAGTTTACAATATAACATACAAAGAGAATACAAAAGCAAATATTAGGGAAATTAGGAAAGGAAAAAAGGGAAGGGAATAGTGGGAGGGGGGAGAAGGGAAAATGGAAGAAAAAGGTATTGACTTCCAAATCCTTTGGTGCAGTAAAATAAGGCATTAAGATCTACCCTCAACTTTTTACTTTTTCATAATAATAGAAACTAGCCATTGCTGTAACAACAAATCTATCTAATCGGTAAAACCCAAGGTCAACGTTTCATCTTTTTCCATCTCAAGCACAAAGTCCAGAAGTGGTTTCCAAGTCAAAGTAAAGGTGTTTGTGGTTTTTTTCTTTAATCAGAGCAGTCAATTTAGTCATCTCTGCTAACTCCCACAGTTTTTGCAGCCATTCATCCATTGTGGGAATTGAGGTGATCTTCCATTTCTGTGCATAGAGTAGTCTTGCTGCCGTCAGCATATATAACATCGGAATTCTTGAACTCTTTTTAAGCCATTGTGCCACTCATTTCCACTAATGAAAGCATACAAATCACAGAGACAAGCATAACACATTCATTTTAGGATTTCCACATGGTAGCATTGTTAATCTATTGCAGTGATGACTAAAAGCTAATTATAGCATTTTTCATCAATTTGTTATCATTTAATAAGCCAAAACACTTTTTGATGATTCATTGTAGAGGAATGGGCTTAAACTTTGTTTCTAAAAATTAAGCCCTATAAATCAACTTATTTACTTACGAGTGAATCTGAGTAAGAGTCGTTCGACATAGTTATTTGACAAATGTTTTCCACATCCTGAATGCCATCACTTTTAAACATCATAAACATTGTTAATATATGGGTAGGGGTTCTAACTTAATTAAAATACGTCAAAACTTATAAAACTTTTATACGTTCAGGGACCATCTCCTAAGAAAATACAAGAAGCAACAGAGAAGTTATGAGAAGGAAAGGAACACACTAAACATCTTAAAATTGCAAAGTATGGTAATTAAAAGGGGAACACAATGTGTAACAAATTTTCGTGGCCTGGGAAACATCATTGCCTGGGTCAATAACAAAGATACAAATTAATTGCCTTTATTCCTTATTCAAGCAAAGTTTACTTATTTATTTATTTATTTATTTATTTATTTCGATTTTTATACCGCCCTTCTCCCGGAGGACTCAGGGCGGTGTACAGCCAAGTAAAAATTCAATATATAAACATTAAAAGAAGTTAAAAAGAAATATTATAATGTGGCCGAAATTTTAAAACTATTTAAAATCTTAAAACATAAATACCCAATAAAATTTCAATCCAGTCCCGCTTGAATAAATAGGTGCGTTTTCAGCTCACGCCGAAAGGTCCGAAGATCAGGCAATTGACGTAAACCGGGGGGAAGTTCATTCCAGAGCGTAGGAGCTCCAACAGAGAAGGCCCTTCCCCTGGGGGCCGCCAGCCAACATTGCTTGGCGGACGGCACCCTGAGAAGGCCCTCTCTGTGTGAGCGTACGGGTCGGTGGGAGGCACAAGGTAACAGCAGGCTTAATATCTACCAGTGAAGAATAGAACCATCTATGGAAAGAGAAATGCCAAATATTTTGGAAAAAGCAAAGGGGTCAAGAACAGGAGCTAATATAGGATGAATAGGGACAGCAAATAAAAAGCAAGTTCATCATCCCTTCGTTGGTTGTACCAGCTCTTTGTGAAGATATTGCCAGGGTGGGGTATATATTAAGTCTCATTGGGTATACAAGAAGTCTAGATTATTTTTCTAAGAGATGTTAATAAAAAACAGGAATCTGCCATAAAAATTGAATTTGGAGGAACAGAGATGTCCATGTTAGGGAATGAAATGAGACAAAGATGCAGGCGGTCCCCATATCTATTTAACCTAAACAGTGACTAGAGTATAAGAAAGGCAGGATTGGAAAATGTCACTCATAACGGGAATCAACATCAGAGGTTGAAACATGAACAATTTGAGACAATCGGGCTGTGCCACTATGTAGCAGTAAAGATTTAAAGTAAGAACATGACAAGTTACAAAAACTGGATTGATGTACATTTTGAAATTAAGGAGAAACTTCCTAACAGTGAAGACAACTAACCGGGGGACAGCTTGCCTTCAGAAGTTGTAGGTGTTTCATCACTTGAGGTTTTCAACAAAAGACTGGACAGCCACCTGTCTGAAATGGTATAGGGTCTCCTGCTCAAGCAGGATGTTGGACTAGAAGAGCTCCAAGGTTCCTTCCACTTCTATTCTGATTGATTGAAGTAGACAAAGGCAACATCAGTCTGCACTCTTCAGTGATAGCTAAAAATGACAATTATACCATACTTTAATGCTCTTGTAGATAAAGAGAGTCATTGATATGTAATTCTACAGAGGACAGCAGTAGTATACTTTGGCAAGATCATGAAGGATAAAAAGTATATAAAAATAGGGCTTTTTCTAGTGATCCTAGTAGGTCATGAAAGTTGGATTCTGAGAAAGAGGAAGAGAAAGAAGATAGATCTTATAGATTTGGAGCCAATTATCAAGAGTACCATGGACTCTAAAAAGATAAAAATCAGTCATGAATGAAATAAAGATTAATTCCTTGATGTGATCATCAGTGAGGAGTAACTCACATACTTGGGGAATGTGTAATGAGCAGATAATTGACTAAAAAATATTATGCTTAACAAAATTGTAGGAAGTAGAACTGAAAAGTAATGGATAAACTAGGTCAGTGTTTCCCAACCTGAGTAACTTTAAGATGAGTGGACTTCAACTCCCAGAATTCCCTAGCCAGCAAGCTGACTGGGGAATTCTGAGAGTTGAAGTCCACATATCTTAAAGTTCCTTAGATTACAAAATGCTGAACTAGATAGAACGAGTTAAAAGATTTCTGGAAATATTGATACTGCAGACTGTTCAGAATATCCTGCATTGTCTCATTTACTGTTATTATCAGCCATCAGACTCAAGGTTAAGGCCTTTAACTGTGATCACAGCTGGAGGAGGAGATTTCCACTTAATAATGGCCACTTTGTATTACCTATACGATAACTGGGGGGGGGGGAACCAGTCCAACATTGGTATAACCAATGTGTATAACACAAAAAGTTGAAGGCATTAAAGACAACATTTCTAGGACAAGTTTGATTTGGAGCAATCTTTTTAAAGGTTCACTGTAGAAAATTCTGGTGCCAATCCAATTTATATCTGTTTCCATACAATAGTTGGGATCCCCGAAAATCAGTGAGGAAAATGATATCAGCCAGATTTGTTATGTTTTTAATGTAGAATTTGTTGCTGTTTTTTTGCACATGGGAATTGTTTCTTTCCATCACCGTTTATTGTTGCTCCTTCCCTCCCATGTGCCATTTCAGGCAAAATGCAGAATTTATAATGTCTCTCCGGTGTCGGTTACTAATTTTTTTTAACATAGGGACAGAAAAACTGATGCAATTAAAGAAGAAAAGGAGCCAAGCTTGCAAAGTGGTGACTACCCTGGAATAATTATAAAGTGCATAAACACAGATTAATAATTTGGTATATGATTCTGTCTAGACTGGCTTTCAGAATGAAGTTGAAACTAATTTCTTAATGCCGTAGTATGACAGATAATATATAAATATAGCAAGATAGATCGGAGTTTCGCTTCTCTTAAACTGGGCAGATGGTACTTAAATCATTTTGTTTCCTATAAGAGATGGATGATATGTGAATATTTTTTTTACTGTCTTTGCTGGAATATGTCTGCTATAACCAGCTGTCCACAGTGAGCACTGTTTATGTCTTCAAATGTTTGTTTCCTGTTAGCATAGTAACTATGCTCAGAGAATGTATTTCTAGAGACCAATACCACGTGAAAATTTCATTTTACTGGGTTATTGTTTTGTGGCTATGTCTGTGGCATCTTTTGAAGTAGTGAGACTAGTCTATAATGTGTAGGTTAATTTTAATTTAATTTCACCCTAATTAAATCACAATATGTTCAAAGGGAAAATGAATCAAATCTTACTGCAGAAAAATAAGGACTGCATCAGTTAAAACTAAAGATTCACATATATTTGCAATTTTCTATAGGAATAGGCAGTCCTTGTCTCCTGAAGTTCCCATTCCTTGAAGGAGGGGTGAATTTTTTGGTAAAATATGCTGATATGGGAGAAAAGTGAGACTATAATTAAAATTACCCAGCAAAATCAGTCAGCATAATAAGAATTATCCCATATACTCTCAGACTTTCTTTCACATTCATACAATTTGTTCTATTTTTATTCCTTTCTCTTCCTTTTTCCTTCCTTCCTTCCCTCCTTCCTTCCCTTTCTTTCTGCCTCTCCTCTTCCTTTTTTCCCCTCTAGTCTTCCCAACTGAGTGCCTCCTTTACTCATCCACTGCATATCACAATGGGACAAAGAGAGAAAGAGAATTCCCATTTATTTATATGTATGAATTTTCCCTCTAAGCTTAACTTTGTGTTGGGCAAAACCAACAAATGACTGCTTCTTTGCAAGTTGTATCCAACTTGTGAGCCAGTCTACACACTTACAAGTGATGTTCAAGAGAAGCAAAGAGTTCATTAATGCTAGATATGTCCATAAGACTAGATCTCAGCAAACTGTTCATCTCAGCATTTAGATTATTATGTGCAAAGATTTTCAGTCTGTTTTATTTTGTATAAAGGTATCTTTGGATGATGTACAGTATACTGAACACCAGTGTTTGCCAACTTCAGGATGTGTGGATTTCAACCCCCAGAATTATCCAGCCAGCAGAGAGCCTGAGGAACTCTGGATTTTGAAATCCACACATCATAAATTGGTATACTTGAAAAGCACTACTGTACTGTGTAAAGTCATCCTGAATGAAGTAATATATATGTTCAATATTCGCTCACTTATTCAAAGTGAGCTCCTATATGATTATTACATGCATTCACCAAGTTTTTGCCCACAACTACGGAGAAACAATGTTTGCATCATCTTCTGAAGGTCAGAATAGAGCTTTGGGGTGGAAGCAGAAGCAAAGAAATAAATATTTTCTTCTGTTGGTATCAGGACTTATTGCACAGAGAGTTTAGATTGTATGCAAATGTCAATTTCATGCTATTTTGCTATACATTTGAAAACAAGTTAAATATTTTTGTACATTTATTTATAAATGGTAGATACTCCTCTGATCTGAATAAACACATATCATATTCTCTGTGCAGCTATTCTCCTTGCAACTTACTTGGACATAAATGTGATGCACCTCAAAGCAAAATACTTTTGAGTCAATATGCACAAAATTAGATTCTGCTTCCATCTGCAAATTATGGAAGCTCATCAAATTCCTCGTGTACTTCATCCAACTTGGATTTTGAAGCTGCAATTCTGTTATAAAAGTTACACACTCCTCTAGGTTCTTCAAATTGTATAGTTTCTCCAGTACAATATATTTACCAGTCAGGAAGTTTCTGTACAGTACTACATGATGAGGCCCATAATATCTAGAAAAGTTTGATTTATTGATTTGTGTATGTGCCAGTAAGCCATTGTTGATTCCAGATCCATAGTTGCTCAGTTCTGATGTGTGTAAGAACAATTTTGCCCTTTCACAGCCTTCAGCAGAATCCTATAGCATTGCCAATAATTTGTTCAAAGCAATTGCATAGGGAGGCCCAAGTTTACCTGAAGATGTACATTCTCTGTTTGTATGAATGGAAAAGGGAGCCATAGACTGAAAAACAGGGGATCCCATTTTTTACTGGTAAGACCTTCCCCACATGGATATGGGATACGTTATAGGCAGGTCCCTATCCCATATGGTGCCACTCAATGAGAATATTATTTGCTTGTTTTATTAAATAGATTTTATATGGCCACCCACCTTACATGGATGCTATATAAAATGTATGGTAACGCCACGTGTTTGGAGTAAAATGCCTACCTAGAGAAAAACCCTGCCCATATATTCAATTACTAAACCTCTTTTATAATAAACACAGACACACAAATCTACAAAATAGTCGTATTAGATTTTTTTTTTTTTTAGGATAGCTGTGCCATTTTGTCCTTCAAGTCTACATGCCGATCATTAAAACCATTTGAGTGTGTCCCTCGTCTTTTACCTAAGACCTAATTAAAGTCTACAGTTTTTAAAATGTGGTAGCAGTAAGTTTCGTCCTTCTGTATCGATGTTTTAAGTTGCTCTTTTATAAATGTTCCTTCTTTTGTTTTTGTCCTTGCTCTCTCTCTCTCTCTCTCTCTCTCTCTCTCTCTTTCTCTCTCTCTCTTTTTGTTTTAGCAACTTGTGATTGCAGAGTGCTGAAATAACGCAAAATCCTCAATCCCACACTTAAGCCTTTCCATACTCATGCTTCTCTCTGAAATGTTTTTGGTTTGGGTTTTTTGATTGTTGTCTTGCTGTGAACTTTGCAGATTTCTTTCTGAGTGCCACCGTGCTTCTGCTGCATCAGCATTGTCACCGTGATGGTATTTTTTTTCTTTCTGTCTGTTTCTTCCACAGGAGCTTAACAAGTAATCTGCCCAATGTGAATCTACCAAATGTGAATCTCCCTAAAGTTCCAAACCTACCAGTTAACATCCCACTAGGCATTCCTCAAATGCCTGCCTTTTCTGCACCGTCATGGATGGCTGCTATCTATGATGCTGAGTGTGTATTCAGTTCAATAGATCTCATTTCAAGCAAATAAATAAATAAATCTTGGCATGAATATGAATTGTTCATTTCGAGTCAACAGATCTGTAAAGGGAATCATTGCAGAAGAGCAATACGGATGTCTACCCCAAACCACCCGAAAGGCGGGCAGCAGGCATTGAAATTGGCAGATGGGCATTTTATTTTATTTTTTTATTTATTTTATTGTTATTTGACAAAATTAAACACACTGAAGTTATATTTTTTTAAATGCTGTTTCACACTGGAATCGATAGTCTTCTGGTTAAAATTGGTCTTTCCAGGATCCCATGGTTGTATATACATCTAAATGTGAGCCAAGAGATATCTATCGGATTTTTTTTTAAAAAAATGCATTCAAAAAGAGAGAGCTTGTTCTCATTAACTACTTTGGGATCAAAATCTAATCTGTTTTATTTGTTTAGTTCCTAATTTTCTGAATGATTGTCCAGAATAATAAAAATAATCCTCTCCTTTTTGGAAGGGAGGCATCTAGAAAATACATATTACCCCAATTATTCTTGCTTAGTTAATTTTACCAAATAATCTTGGATAATAATCAGTCACATCAGTCCTATAGCTACATGGGAAACAATATAATCACAGCCTTTCCAGTATTGAACCTCGACTGCCAAAGTTCACTATGGCTTGGAATTGTGGGAGTTGAAGTCCTATACATCTGAAGATGGCCTATGTTGGATTTCCATGGGGTTGCTGATGATTCCATTAATACAGCTAACTAGCCTAGATTATCTCAATACGGAGAACATTTTTATATTTTAAATAGCCTGAGATGAAAACCACCCCTCCCCAGTCCTGCTGCCTCTATTATTGTTAAAATCCTGTTCTTCCATGCAAGTTTTTTTTTTAATGGAATTTTTAAAAAAGTGCATTAAAGTCACAGCTGTTTACTTGCCCATGGACCCTGCAGCTTATAACATAGTTTATCTACATAGTCTGCTCTGGACATTTCCGAGAAGATCTTTGCATCTGCTACTAAAAAGAGTTCTGAATTTCTGTGATTACAAACATCAGTTTTGTTTAAGAATAGAGCCAGTTATTTCTGAACAAATATTTGACATCATACGTTTGGTTTTTTTTTTTAAATGTTGCCACAATACATTTCCTCCTTTGCAGGAAATCTTTGTTCTTCCAAACAAATATGCTTGACTGCTTTGCAATTCTAGGAAATGCTAAGATTTTTTGTCTTGTCTTTCCTTTCTTTCTTTTTTCCTTCCTTCCTTCCTTCCTTCCTTCCTTCCTTCCTTCCTTCCTTCCTTCTCCCTTCCTTCTTTTCTTTCCTTCCTCCTTTCCTTTCTCCCTTCCTTCTTTTCTTTCCTTGCCTCTCATCTTCTCTCTCTCTCTCTTTCTTTCTTTCTCCTTCTTCTTCCTTCGTTTTCTTTCCTCTCCTCTCCTCTTCTCTCTCTCTCTCTCTCTCTCTCTCTCTCTTTTTCGCTGAACAAATGTAGACAACAGGAAATAGGAACACAAGAGGACAATTTTGTAAACAATTTATTTTATTTTTACATGCATGGTAATGAAATGTCATCTTCTGAATCTCTTCTTGTCATGCATCATTTCATGACAGAGATAACTGGCACAGTTTAAAGTTGCTTTTGGTGGCATATCTGTGTCAGTGTATTTGTTCATTTGTAAGGACCAGCAAAAATATAATGCTGGAAATAAGAAACCCCCAATACAGAAACAAAGTTAATAACAGCTGTAGATTATTATTTTATTATTATTGTTTTCAGTCACAATGGAACCATTATGCATATGTATTCTCTTGCAGGCAAATAATGTCTGGAATAACAAAACATGATTTATTCAATGTCTGATTTAAGATGACGTGGAAGTGCACCCTTGTGACTTCAAACCATGCTTATTTCTTTGTATTGTGTACAACCAAGCTATGATTCAAACAAATCACAATGTGATTGTGATGTCCCGACTGGGACATTTTGTGTTGTTCAGAGGAAATGTATCTTTTCCAACTGACATTATACAGACTCAATCACCATCACTCTATCATTTGTTCACTTTTTTTAAAATGTACAACATGTTCTGATCATAATCAAATTTCCCCATGTGGCAACAAATGATAATGAAGTCAAATTATAATAAGAATGTTAGTTTGAATAAGTTGTTCTTTTTTTGAACAATCATTCAGGAACAGGAATCCATTTTTAAATTTCCAAGTTGAGATTTTTTTTCCCCCTCCCAAACCACCACGATTTTAAATTGCAAATGAAATGAATAGCTGTTCAAAAAAAATGTTTGCAATTCATATTCATGTTAAGCTGATTTATGAAAGGTTAGATTAGATTAGGCAGTCTATGTAAACTGGGGGAAAAAACCCTACTTTGCTCTGTGCATGCTGTGTGATATTGTTCCATTTTACTTTATTTTTGAAAAGATAAGAATCAAGGCCTTAATCTTACACAGGGTTCCTCAAAGTCTCGTTGAAAATGACACATACTCATGAGTGCAGATGTTTAAGATCAGAGCCCACAGCCCTTGCAATGGAGCAATCGTGTGAAGCTGAGCGCTGCTAAATATGCCACTAAACTTCCCAGTTTGAAATCTTTAAAAATCCAAGGAGCTCTCGAAAAAGGAAAAGCCAAAAACAATCTAATGTTTTTTTTTGTTTTTTTTTTGAAATTTCTAGAAGCAGATGGGTGTCATCATGTTGTAATAATAAGTAACAGTTATTGCATTCCTGGCTACCTAATTGCTTAAAACAAAAGCACTCTGTTCCAAAACACTATTTTTCCAAAAGCAGGATTAGATTGGGTTTGAAAAAGAAAAAGGTAAACATTTTCAAATGTATATCTGAACCAGAAGAAACAGGAACTAAGCAGAATCAAAGCTGACATCAAGTTTCTGAATCCATGTACAGGTAGTCCGTGACTTACAACTGTTCGTTTAGCGACCGTTCAAAATTATAACAACACTGGAAAAAAGCAACTTAGGACCACTTACCACACTCATGATGGTTGCAACAATCCCCATGGTCACATGATTTACATTTGGATGCCTGACCGCCGACTCATATTTATGACGGTTGCAGGGTCCCGGGATCATGTGATCCCCTTTTGCAATCATCTGACAAACAAAGTCCATGGGGAAGCAGATTCACCTTAACCACCGTGTCACTAATTTAAGAACCGCAGCGATTCACTTCACAAATGTGACAAGAAAAATCATAAAATGGGGCAAAACTCACTTAAGAAATTTCTCACTTGTCAACCTAAATTTGGGGCTCATTTGTGGTCATAAGTCGAGGGCTACCTGTATGCTATGGTATTTCTCTGATGGTCTGTTCTTCAAGAAAATGCCTGATTCTCTATCTTTTCATTGATTCCAGTTCCCTTCTACCCATTTAGGAACATGCTTCAGTGTTTTCACCCCCCTATCTGGATATGTCTGTTTTCTACAACTAAGTCAATGCATTGTTTGAATAATTACCTTTGTTGGCCTAGGATTCCAAGAGCCCCTTGGCATGTTGGGAATATGGTTTCCACCTGTGCGTTTAGCTTTCTCTTCCCTACTGTAGCATTGATTCAATGCGGCTGGCATCGGTTACAATAGAAACAGTCTTCCTCATTTGTTTCTATAGACGATATCAGCGTGACATGACAATGCATGGTGTGTCAAATATCAATCACTGTGTTAGCATTAGTGGTATGCGAGGAGTGGGAATAATATTTTGAAGCTTCCTTGGTCATAATCATTATGGGGGGGAAAACAAGAAAAGGAAGGAAGAAGGGTAGTAAATAGATGTATAAATTTCTCAGCGTAAAACCTAATGTAAAATTTACCTTGTGAGTGGAGGCATTAGGCATAATTTTAGTTGAACAGAAGTCTAATCAGCAGCGAGACAGGATACCTCCAAATATATGAGAAAAATCTGAACAAGAAAACAAAACAAAACAGAGCAAAACAAAACAAAAACCTTACAGAAACCTGGTTAAGTATATTGATCCCTCCTTCTCCAAAATAATTCTGTTTCAAAAACAAAAATGGGTCAAATGGTTAGTAAACTCAACCCTTTCTGAGCTGTTTTTTTTAAAAAATGTCTCGTTGTGAATAATTTAATTGCCTTACCCTGATTTATTTCCAGCTGTTCAAAAAATCAGGTCCTCGCTCACCACTTGTTAGCACTGTTTTTTTTTCCCCCTCGAAACCCTTGCGAAAAAGGAAGTGGGGGAGAAAAGGAAAGATAACAAATCTGGTAATCTGTGAAAATAAAATGCATGAAACCTAAAAATAACCACATGCAATTGTGTAGTGCGGTTATTATCAAGTAGAGATGTCCCTTTACTTTGTAGAGCCTTCAATTCAACAACTACAGAAGGAAATGTGGTTATTGAAAAGGGCTGAGTTCTTTTTCCCATACGCGGTGTTTCCAGATGAATGTCCATTTCTTACATGACTTGTCTTCTCCGTCTGATCTGGAAAGACTTGTAAGAGATAGGTAGACTAGAAAACCTGACAAGCCTGATGATGGAGATTCCCCATGGCGTTGTTCTGTGTCTTCGGTCACTGTTACACCCCATTCTGTGTGTAAGAACAATCTCCACATCAGGATTCCAAAATCAGTGAGCTGGCTGTAACCTGGTTGTTTCTTATTTTTCATTTTATCCTGGCAGCAATGGATCAGGAACATCAGAAGATCTGTTTTGGAAACTAGATGCCTTACAGACCTTCATCAGGGATCTACACTGGCCTGAGGAAGAATTTGGGAAACACTTAGAACAACGGCTAAAACTTATGGCTAGTGATATGATTGAATCTTGTGTAAAGAGGTGGGTTGAAATATGAAAATCGTGAAATGGAAATGATTCTAATTGCTAGAATTTACAGATTGTTCTTTGGTCACCTTTTTAGGACTTGAACAAGCCTGACTCTGAATTGAATACCAGTTCTTACTACATTTTGGATTAGAGGGACACAGTTTTTGGAAATCCCAATTCCCTTGTTATCATTGTGGCAAAAAAGGGGAGAAAGGAGTATTATGTTCATCCCCTTGATTTATTTATAAAAATAATAAAGGTGGGATTTAAAAAAACTTTTATTTAAAAAGATCGGTAATGGTGCCTACTCTAACTCTATTACAAACAGAACTATACGAAATGGAAAATACGGGTTTACTGCCCAAATAAGAGCCCTTTTTCTCATTTTCACCTTTTATCACATGTTATCTGGTGCACAACTTGCAAGACATTGGGTTTACCTTACTTTACTGTGACTCTTGGGTTACTTCTAGAAAAGAAGGGAATACAAGGAAGAGCTGAACTATAAACAGGGAGTTCCTAATTATAAAAGCTCTGTCTTCCCCCTATGGTTTCGTTGTGTCTGAAAATTAAATTTAAACTGAGCAACTTTATTAGGGTTCCTGGAGCTCTGTATCATTTTTATATGTTTGGCCAAGGAGCTGATGTGTAGGTGTGTGCAAAAATCTAACTTACAGTTGCTTATGTGACAATTATGAAGAGAACAGGCAAGCAGGAAACATTGTGAAAAAATATTAAATATAAAGTCACTGTGCAGTCGACCAATTAACAGGTTTGTTTAAGTTGTGCTTAAAGCAGAGCTTCCTTTCATTCTGTGAGTCTTCTTTTTTGGTCCCTGTTATACTTCAGTTACAAATTAGGTAATAACAGCCATATTGTAGGAATGCATTTTTATCGCTTGCCGTGATAACATCATCACACTGTTTAATTAATATGGGAAGGTACTCACTAATTTTCTTGTCTCTCGATATAGAAATAGAAACAGTCTGAAGAGTATGACTAAAAATGTGATAAAAAATATTTACCAAATTGGTTTCAAAACAGATAGAAGCCAAGTAAAATGTCCCTCTTACCAATTTCTTTGATACCACAATATGTTGGCTATTATCTGAGGAGCCATCTTGCCCCAGTAGGCAACACAAGGTGTTGGTTATTATCTGAGGAGCCATCTTGCCCCAGTAGGCAACACAAGGTGTTGGCTATTATCTGAGGAGCCATCTTGCCCCAGTGGGATTGGCCTGCCCTACTCACTCCAGTGGAAGGGACTTGCTACAGACTCCACTGGTTGATGAATTTCAGCTGATGGAGTCAAAGAGAAGAGCCTTTTCCACAGTGGCCCCCACTCATTTGAACATTCTGCCACAGGAAGTAAGATCTGCCTCCACCCTTCAGGTGCTTGAGAAAGGCCTTAAAAATCTGTTCTTGCTGGCTGGCTTGGAAAACTCTTTGCTTTGGGATGCTTCACAAGATAGCAGAATGTGAGAGGGAGTGCCCCCGTGCCGTCCATCTCCTTTTTAGTTCTTATAAAAATGTTAAGTGGTTTTATATTTACCTTTTTGCTCTTTTGCAAGCTGCCCAGAGTCCCTTTATCAGTGAGATTGATGGCATATAAATTTAATCAAGCAATAAACAAACTTCTGTTTAAGAAACTTTATGAAGGACACTCAGGACACTTATAACTCCACCATACCCAAGGATGTCCTCAAACTGTGGTCCAAAAAGTCAAGATAGCAGCCACTATGATTCATTTGGAGCTCCACCTTTTTTATGTGTGAAAACAGGTGAAGGTTTGGTCATACCCCATGGCTGCCATCTTAACTTTTTTTTAATCATACTCTATGGACAGCCCTGGCCATACTAACATGGCTGGCTTGATCTCTTTTTTCTTCTGACTTTGATATCAGACTGCAGTGTCCTTTGTTCTGAAGCCTTTGGATTGTGTTGCATTGATCACAAGGATTATTTGATGCAGTATATTTATACCTCAGCCAAACATCTTTCTTTCTTATTTTTAATCATGCTTCATAGAACCCGGATTGCATTTGAAGTAAAACTACAGAAAACAAGCCGATCAACAGATTTCCGAGTCCCTCAGTCAATATGTACAATGTTTAATGTTATGGTTGATGCCAAAGCTCAATCAACAAAACTTTGCAGTATGGAAATGGGCCAAGAGGTAAAATGCATTATGAAAAAAAATGTGATTTTTGAGAGAGAAAAGGTCTGCAAATTTTGCTAGATTCAGAAATGTTCTAACATAGAGACTATGCAGATGAAAACCCTGGATATATCCACCAAATCTGTCTACATAGTGCAGATAATCAGATCCTTTGGCAAAGAATGATGTGCACAATATACCTATAACATAGCCTATTTATGCTCGACAGTATGCAATATTGAGTCATTAACTCAACCTTGGAATCTTTTTCCCTCAAAATGTTGATCTGTCCAAATTGAAAAGAAGACATTATTTTGACTACCGTAAAAAACATAAATATTTAAACTAATGTCTTTATAGGGAAATAAATTGTTCAACTAATATGTTGCTTTTAAAAAGGCAGTTTCCAGAAGTTATGTTTTAACATACTTCAAGGTCCTTAATGACTCAGCTGCTTCAAACAGGTCCAATGTTATCATCTGCTGGTTTAATTTGTTTTCCTTTTTAAGATTATAACCTAATGATTATAACCATTATAACCTGAGGTTTTCTAATTTTAATGTAATATGATGAAGTAGAAAGACATGCTGAATTGAGCTTGATGAAATGTTTCATCCGAATCAGTTTTGCTCAGAAGACGTCAACATTTTTCATCTCCATTTAAGACCAATCCAGGGTTTGGATTTTTCTATCACATTTTCAGTACTGCAAGCTATTCAATGTCTCATGTGCAGAATCTATTTCCTATGTGTTCCAATTCAATTTTTTGTTTTGTTGATTGTATACCTAATCTGGATACTTTAAAGATCCAGAAAGAGGGACTGGATTCAGTGTGAGATTGGGCTCACCATATAACCGATCAGTTCCTTTTGTTTGCATTTCTTTTTCTTGCTTTAATCTATCATTTCTTTATGTTTGTTTTGTTTTAGCTATCGTTTGTGATTTATTCCAAGATGCAAATTTACAGTTATGGGTGCTAAAACATTTCCCTCACCAAAATCCAAATTTAATTTGTAACCAACCCCTTTGCTTTTTGGTCCATACATAGCTTCAATACCAAGAATTTCAAGCTTTTCTCTTACATCATCTTGATTTGTGCAGCTTTTCATTCTGCTTTTGCAGATAATACCCCATGAAAAAAATATCAGAATAGGCTCCTCCCTTTCCAAGATCCACTGCAGCTCTGCCTTTATATCCATATGTATGAAAGGAAGAGATAAGGATAAGAAGTAATCACAAACTTTCAGTGATTTTCCTTAATCTGAGAAGAGGGCAGAGTTAAAGACGTGAGCGCTACAAAACCTCTTTTAAAGATTTGGCATGATAAGGTTCCAATCACTATAGTAAAAAAAACAAAACCCTTTTTTGTGAAATCTTTTGCCAAACAGATGCTAGACTTTTGTATAATATACTGCAAGCTAATGAGGAAAGTGGGTGACCCAGAGAATATTCTGAGCTGAAAAGCTCAGAGAAAAGGAAGCCTACCTATACACACATTTTACACACACACAAACACATCTATGTCGATAGTCCCCGAGGACTATTCAATTATGGCAGATAACAAATAAATAAATAAATATACCATTCACATCACACATGGACCACATTCTCATAGTTGTTCATATACACCATTCACACAACTCACACCAACCCTCATGCTACAAACCACTATCGCAAACTCTCATCCAACATGCATGTGCCATCTTCACTCCATTCCCTGTAAATTGGGAGGAACATGAAAAAATGTTTCAGTGATAATCGTTTCCTTGATATTTAGAGCCATAAAGAACCACCACTTTCCTTCCATCTCCCTCTCAATGTTGTGTCTCTTCGCCCAATCTCTGTTATTATTACTGCAGTAGTTAAACTACCGCTTCAGAAAGTACTAAAGCAAGTTAAAAAAAGGTTTGCAAAAAAGCCTATGGAGATTCTCAGTCATCCAGGTCATGGTTGTCCCAAAAGTGCTTTTTCAAAAGGCAACTGGACTTTGTTTTTTCTTGAAGATGTTTCACTTCTCATCCAAGAAGTGTCTTCAGTTTGGATGAGAAGCAAAACAAACGTCCTCAAGAAAAAACAAAATCCAGTTGCCTTTTGAAAAAGCACTTTTGGGTTACCAAAAAAAAAAAGGTTACACGTGTGTGAAAAGCTACAAAACAAGCCTTGGAGAATATGATCCCTCAGAAAAAAAGAAGAGTTTTGGTTGTTCATAACCATTTGATTTTCTGCTAACAAAGTTTCTTTTTAAAATGTATTCTCTTTAAACATTCAATATCTGTTTTTCAGTACTCCCGGTTTGTATCTCATAATTCCCATCAGTAAGAAAACCTATTAACCAATGCTCAGCACTATCCTTATAGCATTATCCTTATACCACAACTAAAAGTAGGCTTGACTCATACAAATTTTATACTGTAGCATTTAATTTTAACTAGCTGTCAGATTTATTTCTTATCAGGTTCAAGGCAAAAGCCACATCAGCTTACTTTGCCCTACCCAAATATCCAATATGATTTGTTACTCATATTATATTTGCAGAGCTACAACCATCATGGCAATAAATTGATAACAATCAATTGAGTTGTGCAAAGAATCAGCCTTTGTACACTTAAGTACATCCATGTCTGCTTCTTAGAGAACATATGCAGAGATCCCACAGTGATTGCATAAAGTAGCATTTGCTGTCGTTTAAATATTTTAAACAAATAGCAAAACCTAATAGAGCCATGGATCAGATGTGAATTATCAGTGCATATGTTACTGTCTCATATGTGTTTATGTTTTTTACTCTCTCTTTTGTTTGCTCTTTTACTCATTTCAGTTACTCATACCCCTTTTTTCTTTGATCCCCCCCCCCCCACCCGTTCCTCTTAAAGATTAAAAATTTCACACTTAAATGAAGGGTTGTGTGTAACTCCTGACAATTATACTAGATTTTCTTCCTATCTCCTTCCTCAAAAAATAAGAAGGGCAATACTGGATGTTTGCTATCATACAAGGTCCATGTATGTTTTTAATTCAAGAGAAAGAAATATGCTCATTTTTACTGCATTTTAACCTCCTGCCGTCCATGTTGGGTGCAGTGGGGATGCTGTATCCGTTCCCGATCTAAGGATTGACGCGATCACTCCCAGGATCACCTAATACCCCAGCCTCTTTTCAGTGGGAATCCTCAGTGGTTCTCACATTTTTCATTTCTTCTTTTTAATAAATATCTCCCCTCTTTACTCATTTTACAGCTGATCCAAATTTTTACCTTACATGGCAACAATCAATTTGCAATAGTTTCTCTTCTGAGCAGGTAATGGAATTAGCTGGTCAAACAAAGAAATTTGATTAATGACAAAGAATTTTGATTAATTTTAAACAAAATTTCCTGACTTCACACTAGTTCAGAAGAATTTCAGGGCAGAAAGAGTTCATTTTATACAATCGCTTCATTTCTAAAATATTCACAGTTTCTTTGAGTTGAGAAAAATACAAGTACTACACCGTAAGGTTTTTCCACCATTAATGATCCCATAAACTTTGTTGCAGATTTTTTTGGGGGGAGGATATGATCAGAAATAGAATAATTAAATACATTTTAGGGAAAATATTATGCTGAACACATATGCCCATATTCTCCTGTGTCCTTATATTTAAAGGCAGCTGTTCAGACATTTGGCAGACATAATTTACCCCTTAAATATTTTTCCTCTGAATTTTTAATGTATGGACAGGCAGAATTGTATGTAAAGAACATGTTGAGTTTGATCTGGTATGTTTTGTTTCATTTCCAAGGTCAGCTTTGGTCACTGATGAAAATGCAGCATATACACAATCTGTTAGCAGTTCTATAGTGCCTCTCACATACAGTTACTCAAATCAGATGGAATCTGCTTAGGAAACTTCATCTACCAAGAAATAAGGCTAAAGTTTCCAATAGTTTGGGATAATTTGAAATAGCAAGCCACTCCTGAAATGTGTTTTAGCTAATGCAAGCGCCTATCATGGTACAGTGTAACTTCTGAGTCCAATTATTCATATTTATTTGTTTGCTTGTTTGTTTGTTTGTACTACACCCTAAAGTAAAAAAAAAATGTCAAGATGAAAACAAGGTTACAAAAACGTTAGAAGGAGTTAGTATAGAAGCATGTGGGGGGGGGGGGGGAATAGAATTCATAGAGAGAAATGTGAATGAATGAAGAAACAAATATATAAGGCAACCGAAGGTTATAGTGGAAGGAATCTTTTGATTGCCAGAAGGAGAAAGTATTCCAAGAAATTAATACTATTGATGACTCACTATGGTTAATACTTGGCTGTTTGAGGTGGCCTGGACAATGGGGAAGTGAGAAGAAGCATCAGCATATGAGGTCACCAATTCTGAAGCAGACGGCAGCATCAATAAAGGAGAATCTTTGTAGCTCGGGATTGAAATGAGGGGTCCTTGGCGCTCTCTGAGTTTGGTTGTTTTCTTGCAGACATTTCATTACCCAAACTAGGTAACATCATCAGTGCTAATCACTGCTAGCAGCACTGATGATGTTATCTAATTGGGATAATGCAACATCTGCAAGAAAACAACCAAGCTCAGAGAGCACCAAGGACCCCAAGATGACAATGCAAGATACAGCTATAGTAAACACAATTCAGAGCAAACTCAATAATTCACTTCCAAATATCTGGAGCAGAATAGCAATGTAGGAATGGCAGGGAAATGGGCTACCTACAACTATGCTTGTTGACTTTCTCCCATCTTATGCTGCTTGTGTGGGTGCTCTTAAGCTGAACACAGCAAAAGGTAGCATTAGCTTTTACCAGTTCTCTGCACAAATCTTAGGCTCCCCACCCATCCTGAATTTGTTTCATTGGAGACTTTGATTCCACAGAGACAAGCATGTTATATAACTCTCTGCTGCAGGGTTGCCATTAATGCATATTTGAAAATCACTCATGAAAAAGGATGTTCTTCCTCTAATTAAAATACTGTCATCCAGACTTAGGAAGCTTAGAGCTTATCTATAGCTTAAGGGTGGAGCAGATGCTTGCCATTCAGAGATCCCAAATTCAATCCCTGTTCCATCTAGAGACAGAGATCAGATAGCATATGATGGAAAGATTCTGAAGGAGATATTTTAAGGCCAGAGTAACCTTCCCTAAATCCCCAGTTCCTAGATGTGTTGGGACTTGCACAGTTTGGAAGTTGTCACAATACATCTGGAGGATGCCAAGTTGGGAGCGACAGAAAGACCACATGGAACTGGACAAATCATCTGAGTCAAAATAGATATTGCTTTAAATAATTGTCCTTTTCATGGTGGAGTCTTCTAAAATAGCAGGCTTTCAGATTAAGACAAGAAGGAATCGAGATTTAACTCCTTGTCTTCAATCAAATGAGATAGTTTCCTTATTTCCTCCTTCACTGTTTTCAATAAGAAAAAGTGCGGAAGAGCCAGTCATGTTCTTAACGTGTCTGAATTCCCGACTCTGAATTCCAACCAATCTATGGATTTGTTGACAACCAAGTTAGTTTAGTATATGCAAGTTAGAATCCATCTGTCTTGCCACAGCTTTCTCCTTTTCTTGTGACATTTCCCAATTCCTATCAAAGCCCAGGCAGAATAGTCTCAATATATAGGAATGACAGTTTTGCAGGCCACTCCCTTCAACCCATGTGAAGAAGCTGGTTTGTTATGTGCTCAATATAATGATAGTGTCTACTAATGAAGCAGTAAGTGCTTAGTTGCAGGGATAGTTGAGGCAAAAGTTTGAACAGCCATAGAACTGTGTAATGGGAACCTGAAAAGCAACCATCAGGCATTCACCATTTCAATGTGTGCCAACAGCAAAATCTTCCATTTATAAATCCACATCCACACCATACATCAATCCCTATCATCCACATTGAACCCGTGATGAAACTAGACTGGGAATAAGATGTCAAAGGTCTTTAAAATATCTGGTGCTGTAAGATTAGCCCAAATCCCAATATCTTTATACAACAATCCCATGAACCAAAAGGACACAGCACTGATTTAAATGTTGATTTAGAAGTGATTATAAAGAAACATATAGAAGATAGTAATCCTAACTATCCTGTTTCCTCGAAAATAAGACATCCCCTGATAATAAGCAGAATCGGGCTTTTGAGCGCATGCGCTAAAATAACCCCCCCCCAAAAAAATTTAAATGCATGCGCAGCCAGTCCCACCATTTCCTCTGGTTTCTTCCACATGCCCCAAAATAATAAAACCTCCCCGAAAATAAGGCCAAGTGCTTATTTCGGGGTTCCAAAAAATATAAGACAGGGTCTTATTTTCAGGGAAACATGGATATAACATGATAGAATCTGATTGGCAAAGGTTACACCCGGAGTAAGATTTAAGTTTGTTGAACATGGACTTGTTGGCCCACCTTCTCAATGAATTCAGGAGAAATATTTGGAGTAGTGCTTGCTTTGCTTTCCGAAGGTCAGAGCTATTTCTCTCTCTAAAGATTTAATCTTCCTGTTCAACTCCACCAGCATAAGTTCTGTTTGTATCAATAGTACTTGCCATGGTGAGGAACTTTGAGGATCAAATCTTCAATCTTTCTGGCTCCATTCTAGTGCTTCTGTGCCTGCTGCCATTCTTATTTGCGTTGTAAACAAGGTTTTAATTGAAAATATATTTGTCAATACATTTCACACTGTATTATTTTGCACACACCTAGCCATCGTTTTAGTTAAAACTCATAATTTATCCAACGAAAATGAACACTAGCACGAGAATTTCCTCATCTCCAACAAACAAAAGTTCTTGATTAAAACAATATGATAATGTGGCAAATTAAGCATGTCTTTGGACTTATACGCAAAACCCAACGGGGAGGGGGCTAGAAACCAGTTGAGAGAATATTTTCTTTTAAATTCCATGCTCTGCCACCATTTCTCATGGACTGCATTTTCAAAAGCATTGGTGCATTTTTGGAAACGTCCAATTTGCACGTTCTTTGATGTCTTTCTGCTCAGCTTACCATGCATGTAAAAGGAGCCCATTTAAATGCATGCATTAGGGGCAGACTGTGCCAGATTTGGGTGCATACAGTATTGTACCCCCCCAAAAAAGATAGTTTTGTTTTTGTGTGCTTTTCAAATGATGATCTGACCAATTTAGCTCTCCTGGTGTGCATGGTGTCCAATTGCAAGCTTCATTCTGTGCTTAGTAGGCAACACGTCTCGGTCTCTCAAAGGGTCCCATTCAGCAGAACACATCGATGGCTTTGTGGGTCTCAGCAATTGTTCCGTTGAGCACGTTCTTCATGATACGGCATGTGACTTCTCAGCAGTACTGCCTGCATCCCACCTTCCAGAGGAAATATCTGCAAAAAGTGGCTGTGGCTGCTGGAGAAAGGGGAGAGGGGAGTTTGCACGCGAAATAACCAGTTTAGAAGATGGGGTTCAGGGAGGATGTACATGGGGTCTGTTCCTTTGTCAAGTGCCTTTCTGGAAAGGTTGCTTCCTGACTGTCCTCACGCTCCTGTGCCAAAGGAGGTCCGTCAGTGGTTCCCAGCTAATTTGGATCAACCTAGCAGCTTTATTCAAAGAATGGATGGGGATAATCCCCAAGTCTTTAGCCCCCTGATATAGGGATGGAAGGCAGAAGCAAGCACTAGGTGGGATTTCAAAATGCTGCTGCTTTTCCTTGCATCCTTTGTTGATCTCCTGACCCTTGCTGCCAGTTGCAAGCACTGTGTCTTTCTTAACCTCTCCAGCACTTCTGTGCCATTATCGGTGCATGCATGCTCATGCACTCTTGAAATGATGCTGAATTGCTTCTCCCCGCCCATTTCTACACGCACTTCCATACCCGTATGCATCTAGAACAGCCCTCTGCAATGTAGTCCAAATGTACGCAGCCAACTGAATGGGGTGGTAGAGTCCTACAATGGTAGAAGGAGCTCTACAGATTTAACCTGTAAGTAAAAGAGATCTTTGCTCCACCTGGTTGGGAGAAAAGATAGGTAGGGAGGTACCTTATTCCAGTCATGTTGTTTGTGATGGCATTTGCCATTTTGTTTGATGGCAGCTGAGAGAAACTCAGGCACGGAGCTTTTCTTTCTTCTCATTTCCCTTTGGCAGGGATCTTCCCAGTGTTTTGTTTGTTTGACTGGAAATTCAAAGGATAAAACCTTTGGGAGCTTTTGCATAAAATGTCTGTGCTCTGTCATTGAGCGCAGGCTCTTGATCATCTCAATTGATCCTCTACCTGAAGATTTTTCTTTTATTTCATTTAGACAGACATGTTACAAACTCCTTACAGAATAAGGTGGTATTGTCTGCTCTACTACTTGGGATCTCTACCATCGGATTCTATTGAATGTGTAGATGAGGATGTCCAATCTTGGCAAATTTAAGGTCTGTGGACATCAACTCCCAGAATTCCACAGCTAGCCAACTCCTAGAATTCTGGGAGTTGAAGTCCACAAGTCTTAATGTTGCCAAGGTTGGACAGTCCCACTATAGATACAGCCCAAAAGTTAGCCTTGAACATTTGATATATCTGCCCTCTTTTTCATCCCAATTGTGTGGCTCTACAAAGCTTGAAGGGGCCATCAGTGAAAGGATGGCATTGGGTGTGCCGCATCCCATTTGAACAGAAAGTTTATCTTTCCTTTAGCCATATCTCAGATCTGGAGATTATGCATCAGATAAGCTACCAAATCCCTAAAAACAACTAAACCATTAATCTAACGATAGAGTGAACTCAATTGGAGTAAGATGACATTATGATGGTGACTTAAATGTTAATTACAGCTGGTAACTAGAACAGCCAAGGACCAATTTGATTCTGAAGTACAAAATCAGTCAGGAAAGCTCCTTTCATTTTGGGAGCATCTCTCTTTCCAAGAGTCATTATCATAAAATCCAGTGAGCAAGAGAGCTTAATAAGTCTGCCCATTGAAACTCAAAAAAAAAAAAAAACAGCTGCCACACCACTGAACTGTTCATATGGTCTTTTTTTGTTTGTTTGTTTGTTTTCAATTGTAACAAAAATGATATTTCTCTGTCTCACTAGGATGTTCTATGTATGTGTCCTGTTCCCTTTTCAAAAACCCTTTTTGAATTTCTGTGCAATTCTCTCCAGTAGCAATCTCTCTGGTATTTCAGGAAAAAGGGAATTTATTCATAATTTCATTTCCTGTTGCTTATTGTTTCTGTGCATGCTGCTGCATTTTCATAGCCCCCCTGTTTATACGGTCCCATTCTTTTGAAGGTTTTGTTTTTATTTATTGTTTACCTTCATATGTTCTTTTTCCTGTCTTCTGCACCTTCCTCTTTATTTCTGTCCCCAATCATCTGAAAGTTTGCTAAAGAGTGGGTAAGTGTGTCCTTACATTTTGTTTTCTTTTCTTCCAAGTTCCTGTTGTAGAATGTGACTGTTCCATTGAAAAAAAAAAAAAGCAAACACTGAGCAGCTCAAACTAGCAAAGGAACTTTAGTCAATGCTAAGGGACCAAGGTCTGACACATCTAATTGCCCCTCACACTTCTTTGTTCCCTAAAGCGCAATTCAGTATTTACCTCAGATCTGTCTATTCTAATGCTTTTTTGTTTTGTTTTGATTTATTTTATTTTTTTGTATTTTAGATTTTTTTTTGCTTGTATATTAACATTTTAAAATAACATTAGCACAAACAAGTGGCAATAAATACAGTGACTAAGATCAGCACTTTCAATGTTTTATTTAATGTGGGGGAGAGGCGATGTGGAAGAAAATCATCGTATATTAAATATTTTGTCTGTTCTTGGCAAAACAAAAGAATAGTGTTTGTTTAGTCATCCAAAGACTTTATTTTTTTGAAGAAAAAGGAAGTGTGTTTATTACAAATTAGCTGAAAATGTTCTTATCTTCCTTGAAAACAACTCAGAACAAAGTAAGTTTGATCTGGTCAGTATTTGGGTGGAGAAACGGAGGGGGTGGAGGAACTCTGTGTAGAAAGTGACGTGGATGTTTTGTTGGTGTCAATCTTTTCTATGAGTTGGCATTGACCGAAGGCCCCAGCATGACCTAACTGGAGGGGTCCCAGTACTGCACTTGCCATCTTTTGCATGACTCAGAACACCCATGTTTCAATCATTGTTACACTTGATCATAAAGGCCCCAATTCACTCTTGTGCTTAACCAGCACATGAATTGGAACGCTACGTACTTATCTAATTTCTTTTCCAAAGGTGGATTCTAAAACCGAAAGCCTGCTTCCGGTCGTTCATACTGAAGCTCCACATACTGAAGCTTCTCTGCTTCAATGTCACTCATCTATAGGTTTCCTCTGACTGACAACAGCTTTGCTCTGCGCCCCAAAACAGCTGCCCTTGTGCTAGCCAGTGTTGAGCTGTATTTCAAGTTGTTATTTCAGACTTAAAGAATGAGCATCTTAACCGTAAACTGTAAACAACAGATGTAATGTGCTCTTTTACCGCTGGCGCTCTCTTATTTTCATGATTTACGTACAGCAAAGAGATGCTAGACGTTTATCCTGCATGCATTTGATTCTCCTTAATGTTGGCTCAGCTGCATGCACGGAGTCAAAATTAGGATTTGACCAACATTCACAAATTTGTGTCAGAGGCTCCTTAGTCAAAGGCATTGTGTATATGTTAATTCATTACTGGCCACTACATTAGAACACATGTTAATCAACATTCAAGTACCATAGTCAATATCTACAGTAAAAGTAAATAGCTGTGTGTATTGCAATTGATTTACACTAATAATATTTTACTTCCATTCTTCTTCCATCCATAGCACCAGTACCATTCAAAAATAGATGAACTAATTGAAGAAACCGTCAAAGAAATGATCACACTCCTTGTAGCAAAGGTAATGTTGAACCTCAAATGAAGGGACTCATGGTTAACATTATCCTTTAAAGGGAATACACACATTCCTATACAAATGCGACACATTAAGACAATTGGGTAATTTGTTTGTCCTGAAATAAATCTAACGCCACTTAGTCTTGATAGATTGAATGTCTCATAATTATAGACATTTTACAATTCTGGAAGAAGTTTTATTTGAGTTTTTTTCCCCAAAAAATACTATAATGCTTGAAATGGTGTTGCTGACTTTATTCACATTTATTTTTAGTCTTTTTATGCTTGCATAGTTGTGAGATCTCTTTTCAAAACTAAACTTTAGCAAAAGCATTTGCTTAGTTTTTGCTTTGGGAAGTTTGCTTTCCTTACTACTTTCTTTAAGTGAGATGGAAAAAAAATCTCTTCCCATAAGAAGACATTTGCTAATCATAGAGTTAATTTTAGACTGATGCAAACATTCAGAAAAATCAATAGAAATTGTAAGCCATAAAAAGTCTAAATATTTGGAATGGGAAGATACATAAATTGAAATAATAAATACATAAAATTGACCAGTTGTAGATCGCACTCAGTAGTGGGTTTCACTTACCTTTGCTACCGGTTTGGTAGCTTCTGCACCGCACAGAGCTTATTTGATGACATCTGTGCGGGTGGGCGGAGCCTCCCGCCGCTGCTGCTACCGGTTTGCCCAAACCAGGTAGAACTGGTGGCAACCCACCACTGATCTCACCTTGTTGGGCATCTCATTCATGTTCTCAACATCAACTACTAGTAGCTTTCAAAACTATGATTTATGATTTTTAAGATATAGTGTATCTTTTTATTGAATGGATTTAGAATATATATTCTAGTGTATTGTAGTGTACGTATATTTAATTGGCTTGGACCATTTTGTGACATATGTGTAATTTTTGTTCCTCTTACTTATTCATCCCCAAGTACTTGGTAATTCCATCAGAAATTTCATCCTGTCATGAGAGAAAATGGGCCTGGTGTAAATGCTAAAATACTCTAAAACAAAGCGTTCTTTATACTCCTTGTGAAACTTTAATACATTTATTAAAACCATCAAAGAGGAATGCTTGGACACCCTCATAATTCAGACCTAAACATTTGCCATATCTGCAACATTAATGCAAGTTTATAAATTCTGCCATTACATTGAAATAATGTGGCTGCACTTAACGGAAGTTATTTGGTAGAAAAAGGTAAAAAGGTTCTAGGAAATCAACATATATAAGGCTACTACAACTATCTGTAGAGCAGAAGGCAGGTGTTATATCAGTAATGACGTATACTAATTCTACCAATAAAGAAGAATATTTGTAACTCAGGTTAAACTGCAGGGTCCGTGACATTTTCTGAGTTTGGTTCTTTTCTTGTAGACATTTCATTACACAAACTAGACTAGCATTGATTGTGTTACCTAATTTCGATAATGAAATGTCTGCAAGGAAACAACCAAGCTCAGAGAGCACCCTCATATACTAATTCTAATTCCAATCAGGAATTGTTACTGGGAAAAACAATTGCTTGTGAAATTCTTATACTTGCAGCTATAATAATTGGTCTTGACAAGCCTATTTATTTACAATAATGTTTTGCTTTAAAGTTTAAAAAAATGATTATTTATTTTGTTTATAAATCTCATAAACTAATAAGTATTATAAATGCTCCACATTTTCTTCTTCAAAGTCTGTTTGTAGTAATAGTTAATCTATGTGCACTTGAAACTGATGCCAAAAAACCCAGGGTTGGACTGTCCTTTGTTCATTTTATGAAGTTATTCCATTATGTGAAACTATTATTGAAGGTCAATTAAATAATCTTAAGTAATAACAGCATTAAATGCCAAAATGCCAGAATAATGAATAAGTTCCTTTAATAAGCATATCTTGACTTTTCTTTTGAAAATGATTACTCTATTAATTAGAGTATGAGGGTTTTTTTTTAAATCTAAGTGTATCAGTTAACATCCATTTGAGCAATTGTCCTATTTAGAAGACTGAGGATAGAGTTATAAAATCCCATTTACACCAATAGTCTGCTGGCTTCCTCAGCTGTCATGATTTGATGAAGAAGAGCTTCTTGTCGTTTGTGTGTGTGTGTGTGTGTGTGTGTGTGTGTATGCATGCACACACAACATGAGACAGAACGTATTTGGGGTTTATTTCTGTTCTCTCTGCTTGAAATTTTTCTTTTCTTTTCTTTTTTTCAGTTTGTCACCATCCTGGAAGGTGTGCTTGCCAAGCTATCAAGATATGATGAAGGGACCTTGTTTTCTTCTTTCCTCTCATTTACTGTAAGTTGGTTTGCTGACACTTAAAGAGTTGGAATAACTTGGATCATCCTGGCAATTTTTCCTTGTTATTCCCTGAATATGTAGGGATCTAAATACAGGCAGTCCTCGACTTATGGCCATAATGGAGCCCAAAATGTCTTATTGGCAAGCGAGATGATTGTTAAATGAGTTTTGCCCCATTTTACAACTTTTCCCCGCTATTAAGTGAATCATGGCAGTTGTTAAGCTAGTGACACAGTTGTTGGGTGAATCTGGCTTCCCCGTTGACTTTGCTTGTCCGAAGGTCACAAAAGGTGACTCTGAAAGTGTCATAAATATGAACCTGTTGCCAAGTGTCCAAATGTTGATCACATGACCTCAGGGATGCTGCAACAATTGCAAGTGTGAAAAATGGTCATACATCCCTTTTTCAATGCCGTTGTAACTTTGAACGGTCACTATATGAACAGTTGTAAGTCGAGGACTACCTTTAATGCTCAGAAAATAAGAATTAGAAATTGTTGGAGGCCAAGCTTTGCTTTCAGCTACTTCTGATTACCTGGTTTAAAAAAAATAGTGATGGCAAGACAGGAATGGCTCTATTATCCAGGTCCAACTCATGATATTTTCGTGCCTGAATCAAAAGTCTACATGACAGTCCTTCTCTATTCAAGAATGTGACTAGAATAATAGCCGATATAATCACATTTTCCATTTCTGAGATGGTTTACTGGCTGAGGAAAGGTCATAGAACATACAGGTAGTTTTTGACTTATGACCATAATTGAACCCCAAATTTCCGTTACTAAGCAAGACAGTTCTGAAGTGAGTTTTGTCCCATTTTATGACCTTTCTTGTCCCAGTGGTTAAGTGAATCTCACTGCAGTTGTTAAGTTAGTAACACGGTTGTTAAGGGAATCTACTTCCCCATTGACTCTGCTTGTCAGAAGGTCACAAAAGAGGATCACATGACCAAAGGACACTGTAACATAAATTACAGTTGCCCAGTGTCATGGGGATGCTATGACAGTCATAAGTGTGAAAAATGGTCAGAGGTCACTTTTTTCAGGACTGTTGTAACTTTGAAAAGTCATTAAATGAATGGTTGTATGTTGAGCTCTACCTTTATGCTACAGAGGAGAACACTTAGATAGCTTAGGTGAAGTTGATAGGTAGTCATTGTTGATCTCCAACAGCTACTACCTGAAGAGGGTGCCTCATAGTAAAGTCTGCCCTACTTATTAATGCTGTGTGATAAAGAGGAGGGGGTTATAGTTGGCAGAACGAAAGTATTTAGAGCGCATATAGCAATAGCACTTAGACTTATTTACCACCTCACAGTGCTTTACAGCTCTTTCTAAGCAGTTTACAGGATCAGCCTATTGCCCCCAGTAATCTGGGTCCTCATTTTACCAACCTCGGAAGGATGGAAGGTTGAAACAACCTTGAGCCACTCAGAATTGAACTGCTGGCAATCGGCAGGATTAGCCTGCAATACTGCATTCTAACCACTGCACCAGCATGGCTCTTATGTGACTTGGAGAAGCTAAAAAACTGGATAAAGGGGGAATCCAGGATGAGAAGGAAAATAGAAAGCAAGAAGAAGTGTTTGAAAGTCATGAGGGAAAGATCCAAACATCCAAGAATTCAAGAGCTATGAATGGGGTTTTATGTGGTGGATTGAATATAGTTGGATGGCGTACAGATACTCCATGACTTATCACCTCAACTGAGGCAGTTGTTAAGTGAGTTGCACCTCATTTTACAATCTTTTTTCCCACAGTTGTTAAACAAATCACTGCAGCTATTAAGGGACTCTTGCAGTCATTAAGTAAACCTGGCTTCCCCCATTGTTGGCAGCCAGTTAAGAAGGTTACAAAAGGTAATCACATGACCCCAGGACACTGCAACCATCATAAATACTGTACATGCCAATTGCCAGATGCCCCAATTCTGATATTGTGACGTAAGACAGTTTTCTCAGTGTTGTGGTAAATTTGAACAGTCACTAAGCAAATGATTGCAAGGAGGGAGGGAGGGAGGGAGGGAGGGAGGGAGGGAGGGAGGGAGGAAGGAAGGAAGGAAGGAAGGAAGGAAGGAAGGAAGGAAGGAAGGAAGGAAGGAAGATTAAAAGAGTTGATTCATCACAACTAAAAGCCACTAAGTTGGGAAAGATGTAACAGAGCCTTTATTTTACCTTACATTACAAAGTAATTAATTTGAAGTCTTTATTAACTGCCTTTCAAGATAAATTTTAAGCTGTTTTAAAATATAACTAAAAGAAACAATCAAGATGAAAAATAAAACTCCATTAAATCTGGCAAAACCAACTTTTCTTCATTGCTGCAGTGCATACTATCACAGATACAATGTTTCCCCGAAAATAAGACCATGTCTTTTTTTTTTTTTTTTGAACCCTGAAATAAGCGCTTGGCCTTATTGCCATGCGCTCAAAAGCCCAATTGGGCTTATTATCAGGGGATGTCTTATTCTGGGAGAAACAGGGTAATTTTGCAAAGAAAAAAATAGAGCCACATAAACTTATTCAAACTTATTTCAAATCAATCCAGCCATTATCTTAGAATTTCTGCCCCCACCAAGCAGAAAATTGCAACTTAATTTTTGAAATTAATCCAAGTGGTCTTAGGAAGAGCATCTGCTGCTATTTCCCTCTCTGCGTGCCAGCTATTTTTGATTAAGAAAATAAAATGGCTATGGAATATTTTCTTTCTCAAGTCCAAGGAAAAAAGTTGTATCTAATTTTTCAAGCTTAAGAAGTACAGCTTGCATGCCCATTCTCAACTTCTGGTTCCTCTGTTCTGTTCTTTTGCACAAAGAAATAAAAATAGAATGTCTATGAAGACATCAGAATGTCTATGAAGATTCTCAGTCATCCAGGTCATACTTCCTTGTTTTTCTTTGAAGACTTTTTGCTTCTCATCCAAGAAGTTTCTTCAACTCAGAGCTGAAATCCAGTTGCCTCTTGAAAAAGCACCTTTGGGATCAAGATCAGCACAAGAATAGATATTCTGCTACTGTCACTGGAAGCTCCCACTGCTGCATTTCACATAATCATCACACTACATTTACAAATTAACAGAGTTGGAAGGGAACTTATAGGTCATCTAGTCCAACCCCCTGCCCAAACAGACTACGCAATTTCTGACAGATGGCAGTCCAGTCTATTCTTGAAAGCTTCCAGTGATGAAGCTCCCACAACTTCTGAGGGCAATTTGGTTGATTGCTGTCAATGTCAGAAAATTTCTCCTTATTTCCAGACTGAAACTCTCCTTGTTCAGTTTCCATGCATTATTCCTTGTCTGGCTTTCAGGTGCTTTGGAAAATAGCTTGACTCCCCTCCTTTCTGTGGCAGCCCCTCAAATATATATAATAGAATTAGTAGACATTCTTGCAGAACTAAAAGTAATAAGGAATGCAGCTGACGGAAAAGATTAGAGACATTACCTATTGAAGGATCATGGAGATGAAAATACCTTTACATGTTAAGGAAAGAAACACCAAGAGAAAACCTAATGAACATCAGGTAGCAATTTCATTTCTCTAATTTCAACACCCAATTTCAATCGGAGTTAGAAAATGATGTATTGCTTGGTTAAGTTTTCTTTTTCTATGAGACAACTAGCAGCACAGGATGTAGAAGTGCTCCTTTTGAAGGTTTGCGATTAACAGCTTCGCCGTTATTAAGATGTTTTCTCTGGTTCCAGTTTCATCCTCTCTGGTATCACACAGTATTTTCTGAATGGATGACCCAGTGTGCATGCTGCAGATGGGTCAATGGAATTTCGAGAACATCAAACTAGTTCTTAATTCAGGGAGATAATCCAAAAGCTTGGGTGCTTTGGCCTTTGCTGACGGACACAGCAAACACCAATCAGTGTGAGTTGCACAGCCTGACCTTAAATTGCTACATGCAGTCATTATGAAGGATTTCTTTTAAGCCTACATGTAATGCCAAACCAAGAACTTAAAACACTGTTGGCAGACATGCCTTTAGAAGTTGGGAGCTGTCCTTGAAACCCAGTCATTGAATATCACTGTCACTTTAGAGGCAGTTCTATCCTATATCTTTAGAATGAAAATAACATCACTGATCAACATTTTAAGATTGTTTTTTTAATTTAAACGATTTTATTGGTTTATGATATAACATACCAAAAAAGTACAAAAGCAAATAATAGGAAAAATAGGGAAGGGAAAAGGGAAGGGAAAAGTATGGAAAAGAGGGGGAAGAAGAATTGGGTATGTCTTGTTTAATGAAAAGAAGGACTAGGGGTGACATGATAGCAGTCCTCCAGTCACAATTAATCAATGGAATAACTTGCTTCCAGAAGTTGTGAATGCTCCAACAATGGAAGTTTTTAAGAAGATGTTGGATTTGTCTGAAGTGGTGTAGGGGTTCCTGCCTAAGCAGGGAGTTGGACTAGAAGACCTCCAAGGTCCCTTCCAACTCTGTTCTTCTATTCTATATAAAGAAAGAAAAGGCATTGGCTTACGACTTCCTTTGGTTCAGTAGAATAGGGTAGTAACATCAAACCACAACTTTTTACTTTTACATATTAGTTTCAACTAGTTATTTCTATAACAACAAATCTAATTTGCCAATTAGATAAAATTAATAAAACCCAAAATCAAAGTTTTCTATTTTTTTTTTACCTCAAGCACAAATTGGTTTCCAAGTAGAAACAAAAGTATTTGTGGGTTTTTTTCCCTTAATCAAAGCAGTCAATGTTAAAATCACTCTTACAAGAACATACCTCATCTAACAACTAGTAATGGCAGTAGATTGGGTTATTTGGTTCACTGAGTGACTAAGGGTGACTATGATCCAGCATTCTTGGATTGGATAGATGTTGTAACTCTTGTAGACCAGTGGAGTTCATTTATCTGGAGGATCCCATAAAGCAAACAGCAGAAAATACACTTCTCCTGAGTGAGGTATGTTTCATATAAACTTTGTAGGACCATTTAAGGATACAATTTTCTTCATTGTGGATGCATGTTCAGAATAGCCAAAGATATTTCTAATGACATCAATAACACCCACACATATTATAGATCCGTTGCAATATATGCCTGTGAGAACAGCTGCTCCAGAACAATTGATGACAATATAATGTGTAACTGAAGAGTTCAAATACTTCCAGAAAAGAATGAAATCCAACATACCACATAACAGTGTATCAACCAGCTACAAATAGACTGACCAAAAGATTGTCCAGATTTTCAAGACTGCTTTGCAACAAAAGTTGGGATAAAATGTTGTATTGAATCAAAAGTATTCAAACTTCTTATTCTTTTTATTGCAACACAATGGATCCAACAACACACAAAGCCCCAACCATATTGCTCTAGTTGAACCTTACATTCCAGGCTGTACCTTCTGAAACATAATTCAAGAAGAAACATTCAAGACAAACAAGCAAGTTTGTCAAGCAGCAAGTTAAGCAATTGTCTCAGGCTGAAAGATGACACTTTTCTATTGTAACTTGCAAAAGACTATAAAAAAGAACCAAACTGATAAAAAAAAAAAAGAAATGGTCTTCTCTCTTTGTGTCATAGATACATGATAATATATGGAGACACATATTGACGAGCTGGAGATATGAGAAATAAGACATTGTTTGCAGAATCCATTGTAACTTCTACTTCTAGAGAGACATGCAAGTGTGGTTGCTCCAGAGTCACCAGTAGCTTTGGACACACCAAACATTCTTGCTTGAGATACTGGACCTTACCCAAGTTATATATAAAAGCCACTATATCATGTAGATTATATCTTGGCAGAGAAAGGTACAGGGACTGAGTCTTTCTTATTAGGTCTGTCTGTGATAGTTAATGAATTATGTTTGCTTGCCTGTATATCTTGTAATTTTTCCAAATTCATTGGAGTTAGTTCTTACAGAAGTTTCAGCTCTATGTGAGCCACATCTACCCATGAATCAAATTTTTTGTTTAATTGGTAGAAAAGACACAATAGTAATAGTAAAAATAGTAATAGCAATTGTCCTCCTCATCGAACACCAAGCCATCTATTCTGTTGTCCAGTATACTAATTAATCTAATATGAAAGTCATAGAAAATATATGCAGATGTCGGTAGCAAAAGATTTTCAGCTCTTATTTTATTATGAGCCATGGTGGCACAGTGGTTAGAGTGCAGTACTGCAGGCTACTTCTGTTGACTGCCAGCTGACTGCAATTTGGCAGTTTAAATCTCATCAGGTTCAAGGTTGACTCAACCTTCCATCCTTCCGAGGTGGGTAAAATGAGGACTCAAATTATTGGGGGCAATTTGCTGACTGTAAACTGCTTAGAGAGGGCTGTAAAGTACTGTGCGGCGGTATATAAATCCAAGTGCTATTGCTATTATGGTAGGCACATTTATTCCAAGTACTAAAAAAATGTTGTAATGAACTTTCTAATCTTTTCTTTTAACCTTCAAGCTGGATGTTTCAGCTCTTTTAGAAAGCATTTTAGCAGAAGCAAAATATGTCTGCTGAACCATGTGAGTAGCATATTTTGTTTTAATGCACTACATGTGGAGCTTCTCCAACCATATTGCTCTAGTTGAACCTTACATTCCAGGCTGTACCTCCAAGTCTTGTGCGACACTTGAACACTAAAACACTAATTTTGGCAGATTTTATTGCAAACGAGGAGACCACATCCTACAACATGAAGACACTTGTGAAAACAGCCATTCCAGTTTAGTTATTTCATTAATAGAAGTGTTGCCTCTTCTGCAAGCACATTTTATACATCAAAATGTAAATGTTAATAAACAGGGTCCTGAACCAGAATTGAACATTGAATGAGATACTGCTTAATAGATTTACATTAGACCATTTACCTTGTTGAGCTGGACTGGATAGCTTGTTTTAATTTATCCAGAAAATAAAAGCATAAGAAGAAAGGAGGTTGAGGATGAGGATGAGGATGAGGATGAGTCTTACAACTCTTTAACGTCTACTAAACTATGATTTAACAAACTGAGAATTGAACAATTGAAAGAATCCACCAAATAAGATATTACTGAGAAACATTTCATATGCTTATGATATTGTTCCTAAAGAAAGCTTAACATGTTAGCATCATTCCCATAGTTATCTTGGCAAATAATCAGAAATTATGTTATTGCTATCTATTCAGCCTCCTACTGTAAAGGTAAATATATAATTCCAAAAGGGGAAAAAATGTAGCTAGAGCATTTTTTTAAAAATTCAAAACAAGCAGCTTTCTCTCAACTTCTTTCATCAAACATTGTTCCGTTTCTTGGAAAATGACATGTCACCGGGGCTCTTATGACAAGTCGTTTTATCACCTAGTAGGATACCTTCATTTTCAATCCTTGCTGTGAAATCTATCTTAAAATTATTACATCAGTTTTCTTAATAGCATTCGCACTAACCACATCATTATAAAGTACTTGGGGTGGGGGGGAGTTCTTCCTGTATGAGACAGTGAGACATCATTCCATATTTGCTTGGATAGCTGAAGTAGAATGCTTTCTACAGTCAGTGATGTTCCTTGGATCAAGCAGTCCAGTTATTTAAATAGGTATATTTGCCTATGAAATGAATTGCACCGAGTTGTAACGACACCTGGCAAGGATCCATTTAATATGAAGAGCCTTTTCTCTTTGAAGAGGGGGAAAAAATGATTTCCTACATTAATTAAACCAGAGAATGTATTTTACCCTTGGGAGAGGTTACAAGCAATCTTATTTTTGTTCTGCACAAATTGTTGCCATAAACTGAGAACTTTCATGGGGGGAAAATCACATCGTTCCCAAAGCGCTGCAGCCTAGCCAAAAAAATTTTTAAAAAATAAAAATCATACAACACCCGGCATGTGGAAACTGCCATCTATCTAGCCAAAGTTTGCACTGAAGAAAAACAAGCAGTTGTGGTCGATTGGTTGTTGTTATTGTTGTTGTCGTTTTAAAATTTATAGAGGCAATTGAGATGGGAATATGGAGCATGTACTGAATTATTGCTGTATTTTAGCTTTTATCCATATTTATCATGACATATATTTATTTCATTTTGCTGTTATTTCAATGTCAGGGTTATTATTAAGTAATTTATAGTATGTTCTGACTTTATTTTTAACCAAGGAGTAAGCAGTGCGTTCTTATGACCACTGCAATAGATAATACCACATACATTGATGACATAATTTAGTTAATTCTATTACTAGGGTATCTAATATGAATTTAGGATCAAGAAACTTTCGCCAAGTTCAGCATCTTTATCTTCTTGGCCCTGTCTCCTCTTCTTAGCCCTCTTTTCAATTTCGTTTGATGATTTTTGCTGATGGTGGTGCGGAAAGGGCAAAATGTTAACTAGCTAATTAATGAAAAACAGCTGAATGGTGTGAATGGAAATCCTGACTGCAGGATCTTTTAGGAAGTGGGAATGATCTTATGCACTTGTTAAGTCAATCATGAGGTGTTTAGCAAATCCAACTTACTTAAAGAATTACAAATATCTAGAGAGGCTTATGGACTTTCCATGACTATCTGAAGTTAAAGGGCAGCTTATGGCAGTCAACAACCTGCCTTAGAGCTTTTGGGAAAACACCTTTTATAAGACGAAAGGTTTATCAGCATGCCATTGCCCACTAAAGTCTTGCCATGGGTCTGTGCTTTTGCCCAAATGTACTAGTAAGCTTAATCTCAATAGTAGTGCGTGTCAATTTTTGCTCACAAAACGATGTCAGTTTGCTCACACGTGGGCTGAAGCCTTTATTCTTTCAACTTGAATGGAAAATCCTCACATGAAGTGGTTGATCTGTGAGAGGATCCAGGCATCTGATTTTACTCAGAGATTTAGAAATATTTAGAAGCAGGTGAGTATTTTAAAACCCAAACAAGGATGGTGTTCAGTGATGTATTCTAATTAAATGCATATTTGTTTCAGAAATTCACAGCCTTGCAGATGGGATGCATTCTGGTACCCTCATCAAAGGGTCTTTCTATCCATCTGGAAGCTGTTCAGTTATCTGTGTTCACTCAGAATTGCATGGAAATTTACACACACACACACACACACACACACACACACACACACACACACCTTTGGGTGCCAGCTGCAGAACTAGTCCAATTGTATATATTACTCATCAGGGAAAGGAGCAGAAAAGGTTTTTGGCATTGTCAGACCAAAATAAAAAAATGGATAAATTAGAAAATTAGAAGTTTTGCTCCTTGTTTTCAGAAAGGTGCATTAGACATGGGGGGGTGGGATGAGGTGAGGAAATACCATATACCTCAGGACTCCTGGGATATTGGGAACATTTAAATGCCAAGTCCAATTCTCACATACAATCAGATGCTCCCCTAGCCCAGATAATCGTGGTATGGAAGAATTGCACAGAAGAATCCGATGTACAAAACCCCAGTAAAGCATCACTCGCTACACAGATGCTTTTGCTGCTGCTATTTTCACAATCACAGCTGCCCTTTTTGAAGCCACCCGGTTCGCAGAAATCCCAGTGTGCTATTGACAAGTAGGATTTCTTTCACAACTGTTTTTCACATACTATTTCTCGATGTAATTTTGTGGGTGATAAGGAGGTAAATAAAAAGCATCCCGTTCTCAGGTATGAATCTCAGCTCAGGGAGTGAGTTACTTCTTGTGGTGATTTAGATTTATTTAAGTGCTGAACTCAAACAACTGTCCTGTATTTAGGAAATAATGATGGTGTTCTTTCCAAATGAAATAGGCAACATAATCCACTATAAATTTGTATACAATCTGGAATGTTTCCTAAGGGTTCCACATCTTCTTTGCAGCCTTCTTTGCAGAATATTATAGAGCCTAGTATTTCTTTTCAGGAGCTCTGATTCCCATTGTAACAAGTAACAGGGAAGATATTCATCTAACATTGCAATGGCCCTATAATAAATTGGTATGCTTTCATTTACTAACTTACTCGTATCCTATGATTGTTTTAAAGGTATGTTTAATGCATGTACTGCTTTATATTTTGTCCTTGAATAATTTTATTTTCTTTATTTATTTTTATTTTCTTTATTTATTTGTCACAACAGTATATATAAGCATAAGCATGAAATAATATACAATATATAAGCATATATATGAGTATGAGTATGTAATTACTATATTAATTGGATACAATGAAAGGAAACAATAGGACAGAAATGGTAGGCACGCTTGTGCTCTTATGCACGCCTCTTAGAAATGGGGTGAGGTCAATAGTAGACAGTTTTTGGTTGAAGCTTTAGGGATTTTGGGAAGAGACCACAGAGTCAGGTAGTTTAATCCAAGCATTAACAACTCTGTTACTGAATTCATATTTTCTGCAATCAAGATTGGAGCTGTTAACATTAAGCTTAAATCTATTGTGTGCTCCTGTATTGTTGTGATTGAAGCTGAAGTAGTCTTCAACAGGAAGGACGTTGTAACAGATGATTCTATGAGTTAAACTCAGGTCATGTCTAAATTTTCTAAACCCAGGATTTCAAGTCTGGTGGCATAAGGTATTTTACTGTAATCAGAGAAGTGGAGAACTCTTCTTGTAAAATATTTCTGGACACGCTCAATTGTATTAATGTCCGAAATGAGGTATGGGTTCCAGACAGGCGAGCTGTATTCAAGAATTGGTCTAGCATGTTTTATATGCTCTGGTTAGTAGTGTAGTGTTTCTGGAGAAGAAGCTACGCAAGATGGCTTAGGGCCCGGGTACTTACAGGACCACCTGCTGTTACCTTATGCCTCCCACCGACCCGTACGCTCACACAGAGAGGGTCTTCTCAGGGTGCCGTCCGCCAAGCAAAGTCGGCTGGCGGCCCCCAGGGGAAGGGCCTTCTCTGTTGGAGCACCTACCCTCTGGAACGAACTTCCCCCTGGTTTGCGTCAATTACCTGACCTTCGGACCTTTCGCCGTGAATTGAAAACGCACTTGTTTATCCAAGCGGGACTGGCTTAATTTTTTAAACTTTTGAATTTTAATAATTTTAATTGGGGTATTTTATGAATTTTATGGGTCAAATTTGACGGTTTTAAATTTTCGGCCATTTATAGAATATGTTATTTTAATTTTTGTTTTAATTTGTATATTGTACTGTTTTTTAATCTGGCTGTACACCGCCCTGAGTCCTTCGGGAGAAGGGCGGTATAAAAATCTAAATAATAAATAATAAATAAATAAATAAAGATTAAGTTTACAACTCTTAAAGCCTTTTTTGTGATGTAGTTGCAGTGGGCTTTGGCACTTAGATCATTTGATATGAAAACTCCAAGGTCTTTAACGGGGTGGGGGTCATCTACAAGGTAATGTCCATCGAGCTTGTATTTAGTGTTCAGATTCTTTTTTCAAATGTGTAAGATAGAGCATTTGCTCTTAATTAAATAAATTAAATAATTATTTAATAATTATGTAATTATTAATTGAATTTAATTATTTAATTAAATTAAATTTAATTAAATTAATTAATTTAATCATTAATTTAATAATTAAATAAATTAAATAAATGTTAATCTTAACATTTATTTCTCTATCCATCCTGAGCATGTGTCAAGCACTGCAGATGCCTCCAGATAGATGGGATGCAGACAGTGATGGGATTCAAGTAATTTAACAACTGGTTCTCTGCCCTAATGATTTCTTCCAACAACCAGTTTGCCAAACTGCTCAGAAAGTTAGCAACCGGTTCTCCCGAAGTGGTGCAAACTGGCTGAATCCCACCACTGGATGTGGACAATAGTTTATTGTCCATAATTGGTTTGTGAGGTAGTCTCGAGATTATAGATACTACTTTGCATTGAACAGAATGAACATGCATGGATTAAAAGTGGCTTTGATTGCACTGGTGGCACACTGGCCAAAATGTGTCCAGTATGATCAATGTAATCCCTACCAACAGTAGAAATGCAAAGCTCTGCATGTAGCAAAGCTATGACTAAGGCTAATAATTGAGGATAGCCCTTTACAACTTCCTAAACAGCATGAAACAAAATTCTTGACTGACTAAAGTTATGAGAGGTGGCAGAGGTGAATATATGTGGGTCCCATCTCATGATGGCCATGGAATGCAGAAGATTCTAATTTGTTGTGTAGTGAATGTTGTCTGAACACCTGGTTCAGCTGATAAATACATACAGGGAAGTGAAGATATTAGTTTGATTATGAACAAAAAGCCTAAAATGTTTTGCAGAAAGTATGAACTGGTGTTATCTAAGTTGTTGTGGATATGTAGGACAGTAGGAATCCATCGGTAGATGCAAGCAGCACTTTGGTGAATGGAAGAACCATATATTTAAGGGACCGCCTACTGCTATCAAATATCTCTCACCGACCCGTGCGCTCTCACAGAGAGGGACTCCTCAGGGTGCCGTCAGCTAGGCAGTGCCGTCTGGCGACACCCAGGGGAAGGGCCTTCTCTGTGGGGGCTCCCACCCTCTGGAACGAACTCCCTCCAGGACTTCGTCAACTTCCGGACCTCCGAACCTTTCGTCGCGAGCTTAAAACGCACTTATTCATCTGCGCGGGACTGGATTAGATTTTAAAGTTATTGGTTTTAAGGGGTTTTTTATTATTTATATTGTTTTTTAAATTCGGCAATAGAATAAGTTTTTTAATTGTTGTTTTTTAATATGTATTTATATGTATTTTAACTGCCTGTGAACCGCCCTGAGTCCTTAGGGAGATAGGGCGGTATATAAATTTGAAAAATAAATAAATAAATAAATAAATATGAATTTTAGGGGGAAATGTACAATTTTCTGAATGAATGGGATTCAGAAATTATTCTCATACGTTACCTGGTTGAATGGGTGGGAGCAAAACAAGACGATGCAAAAAAAGTGATTGGGCCATTTATAGACTCTAGAGAACAGTGAAAGATACGTATCTGTTTAGACAAAGATCAGTTTGTTTTGAACATGTGAATTAAGCATAAATCTATTCAGGTGAGAGTATGAATATATATCTAAAAGCATGATTAAGCTGACGGAAGCGTGAATTAAGGAAGGAAAAGGGATGTTGACAGATTCCGACAGACCATGTTTTGGTAAAGTCAATAATAGACTTGAAAGAAAAATAGATATAGAAGACAATGTTGAACAACTGAAGGAAAAGAAAGGTTGAATCTTGTGTGGACATATTATTAGTAAATAGATTAATATCCCAACAGAATAAATAGAAAATGACTATAAGGCAAAGTTGCTTGGAACAAAGTAAAAAAATAAGTGTGTCTAAGAGAAAGGTCAGTTACATGAGTTGGAAATTTGAAAAATGACATGTGTTGGAAAAATAAAGTAAAAGGATGGTAGAATCACAAAAAATGCACTAAAGAGAATGATTGCTACAAAAATTAGGATTAGAAAAAGATACTGTATAATATGTTTAGAGAGAAAAAGATAGATGCAAAGAATGTCATCAAAGCTAGCTAGAAACAGTTAAGAAACAAGCATGAAAATACAGACCAGTTTTATGTCAAGAGAAACATTAATAGTAAGATGAATGCAGTAAGAATAGATGCTTCAGAATTATATCTGGAACAAAGGTTGTGTAAAATGAATGGATCTGGGTTAATTATAAAAGTAAGTGAATTGTATGAAAGAATTGCATTGAGGCAATTTGATTGTATCAAGAATATTAATGAGGACTGAATTATGAAACAAATATGTAAAAATAGAGTGAATAGGAAGAGAGAGGAAAAGAAAGACTGGGGAAATGGTGGTTGGATAGAATGCAACCTAATGGTAGATAAAAATAGTAGAAACAAGGATGGTTAGCAAGAATAAAAAGCATGGATGTCCAGGGAGGTTGGGCAAAAAGGGTTAATGAGAAAAAAGTGTATCGTTATGTACAATGTTTGTATTTGCATCAAAATGTCATATATAGGTACCTGGGGGCTGCAGCTTGCATTATGATGTCACAATGCACATTTCATCATCTCGATAAAATCTCAACAGTGCAGACACTCCTGGCACTGAAAAAAGTGACTTATGACCATTTTTCATACTTAGAATAGAATAGAATAGAATAGAATAGAATAGAATAGAATAGAATAGAATAGAATAGAATAGAATTTTTTATTGGCCAAGTGTGATTGGACACACAAGGAATTTGTCTTGGTGCATATGCTCTCAGTGTACATAAAAGAAAAGATACGTTCATCAAGGTACAACATTTACAACACAATTGATGGTCAATATATCAATATAAATCATAAGGATTGCCAGCAACAAGTTATAGTCATACAGTCATAAGTGGAAAGAGATTGGTGATGGGAACTATGAAACGATTAATAGTAGTAATCATTGCAACATCCCCATGGTCATGTGATTTACATTCGGATTGACGACTGACTCACATTTATGACAGTTGCAGTGTCCTGGGGTCATGCGATCACTTTTTGCGACCTTCTGACAAGCAAAGCTAATGGGGAAACCAGATTCACTTAACAACCGTGTTACTAATTTAACTACTGCAGTGCTTCATTTAACAAATGTATTAAGTCCTAAAACGGGGCAAAACTCACTTAACAAATGTTTCACTTAGTAACATAAGTTTTGGGGCTCAGTTGTGGTTGTATCCCAAGGACTATTTGTATCTGGAGTGGTATAGTGAATGCTGTTGGTATAAACTAGATACAATTGTATTTCCCTTTCCTCTCTAATGCTTTTATTCCTTCAGTTCATAATTTCATTCTGAACTTTGCACAAGATAGCTTACTTCAAAAGGGAATTGCATGTTGGATGTGTGTGTGTGTGTGTGTGTGTGTGTGTCTGCCATATACCATAAATTAAACTTATCACTTGTTATTTTCTAACAATGCTGCAGGTATCATAATTTGTTTTCCTATATTATTTTATTAATGTAAAAGTAACAAATTTTAATGTCTGCTGTGTTTCTATTTTAGGTGAAAGCAGCTTCCAAATACGTGGATGTGCCTGTAAGCTTTATTTAAATATAGCACTCTCTCTTTTTTTTTTTCCTTCCCACCCTCTTTGTAACGGAAGTGATGCTTTTTTACAATGATTACAATGATGAGCTCTTCTCTTAATCAATGATGATAATGAGAATTTTAATCAAAAGTTTATGAGAGCTGATCCTTTTTGGATCTTTCTCAGTGATCCTTGGGAAGACTGGTATCTCTGTCCAATAATATGTTAAAAGTAAATGTTATACCGTGAAAAATATGGAACAAAGATTATGAAAATTTGTGACCTCTTTCATTATAACCATACAGCTAAATTATCTGTCCCAGATCACAAAACATGATCACTCTTCTTTGAGATGTGGAAGAACTTTTAAAGACTTTTAACGAATTGGCTGTAGCCTGGACTTTTTTTGCAAAGAGAGACCTCAAGAAGGAGATCAGAGTAAACAGACTTTATAATTTATTTATTTATTTATTTATTTGTCAAGAACGTATTAGGTAATTTTTATAATTATAAGCATGACTTGAATACATAAAATAGATACAAGTAGAGGAAACATTAGGACAAAGATGGTAGGCACGTAGGACAGTGATGGTGAACCTTTTTGGTACCAAGTGCCAAAAAGGGAGCACATCACATGCACACGCGCTCATCTGGGCCGTGACCAGGAAGAGGAGCTGTCCAGGGCGCATGCGGGAAAATGAATTTCTGGTTTTTGGCGCGTGCATGCGTGCCAACCAGCAAGTCTTCCAGTTACTACCGCGCATGCACACATGCCGATCAGCTGGCCAGTGCACATGCTCACACCAGAAAATGGAAGACCAGCTCTTCCGGTTTCTGGCACTGCCACACACACAAAGGCCAGCTGATCATTGCGTGTGGCATGTGCGCCTGAAACCCAGAAGATGAACAGGCGATGCCACATGTGCCAGGCGACGTGGCTCCACCTGCCACTTCGGACACATGTGCCATAGGTTCGCCAACATGGCTCTAGGAAGTTCCTGTTGGATCACATTGTCATTGTCAACATCTTGAAGTAGTGAAGGTTTCCAAGGCTGACATGGAGGCAGGCTTATTATGGGATTACTTCCCTGTTTCCTCCTTTGACCTCCAGGGAGGTACAGTAATTCTTCATTTTGGATGGAAGAACATTACTCAGTAAAAAAAAAAATCAAGGCAGAGCATAAAGAATGCCGATGTGGAAACCCTTGAGCTCCTAACAAGGAACAGCAACCCAATTTAGTCTTTCAAAACAAGAGAAATTGGCACTAGACTGATTCTCATTGTTATTACTGGGTACAAATCTGATGGGCCTCTTTCTTTGCCAGGAAGCTTCCTTGGGTTTTGTGCCCTTTCTTCCAGGAATGACCAAGTAATTGGAGAGGGCCTGAAATACAGCAAAGCCTGACATAACATTGTTTGAAATGAATAAAAGCTCTACATCAGAATCCAGACTTAGCAGGTGCTCAGTTGTTTAAAATGGTAGACAAACAAAGCTAAAATGAGTGGGCCGAAATGGAATTATGTTTGTTTTACCTTCCACAGCAAACAGTTCCAACAGCTTGTTTTACTGTTGCACAATGTAATAAGAAATGATTACTGTTACTATTATTATTAGTTTAGTTTATTTATTTATTTAATATAATAATAATATCAGAGTTGGAAGGAACCTTGGAGGTCTTCTAGTCCAACCCCCTGCCCAGGCAGGAAACCCTACACCATTTCAGACAAATGGCTATCCAACATTTTCTTAAAAACTTCCAGTGTTGGAGCATTTACAACTTCTGCAGGCAAGTTGTTCCACTGATTGTTCTAACTGTCAGGAAATTTCTCCTTAGTTCTAGGTTGCATCTCTCCTTGATTAGTTTCCACCCATTGCTTCTTGTTCAAACACATTGCTATCTCATCACTTTTTTTAAAAAAAAAAAACCTTAGCAGTTTGCATGGAATATAAAACCAAATAAAATATCCATGCTATAAGCTTCCATCCAAGGGAGGAGAAGGAGGAGGAAGAGGAAGAGGAGGAATTTCTGAACTGAAAAGTCTTGGTACAGTTCAAAAGAAAAGCATAGTAATTAATTTCATCCAATAAAATTAATGCACAACTTAATCATCAATAAAAGTCCAATAAGTTAAATATTTACAACTAAGACAGGAATGTCAAACTCGCAATATCATAACAGCAGTGTCACATGATGTATTGTGATTTTTTCCCCTTCTTTAAACCTCATGATGCCAGTGCATGACGCATCTGGCTCGCAGGTCACAATTTTGACACCCCTGAACTAAGGCAAGATAAACACAACATCCACATGTATTGAAAGTCCTATGTATTGACACGCTATAATATTGCAGAGTCTATATTCAATCCAAAGCCAATATACCCCTAAAAGCTACCTACCTTAGGAAGAGTTGACTAAAATAATCTTTTTAAAGGCCATCCAATTTTCACAGAGGCAAAGGAGAAGAGGGAGCTGGGACATCTCCAAAGACTTGGGGAATGGGAAAAGAATGACAATGGTGCCTGGAGAAATGTGAGGACTAAGCATGTTGTAGGAAATGAATAAGGGGAGACTTTAAGAAAGACCTTGGGAGCCTGGGCAAAGAGACACTGCCAAATAAGAGATAGCATAGCCCACAGTTGGATAGCAGATAGGGCAAGAAGCTCAGAAGAGACCATCCCTAGTTTCTCAGCCTGTAAAGCCTGTGTGTATGTGAAAGAGAGAGAGGGAGGGAGGGAGGGAGGGAGGGAGGGAGGGAGGGAGATTGTACTTCATGCTTACAAGATTGATGTCAACCATACAGGGTAAACCAAATAGTAATCACAACCACATGAGCTAATTCTACTTTATTGTAGAAGCTACGCTGACAGACTCATGCAAGTGTGAGAGTGCAAATTTCTCTCTGTCTCCTTTACAGACCCACCTTGAATGTGTTAACTGTCATTTTAATATTTATTTTCCAAAACAGCCTTTTAACTTTAAGGCAATAATACTTTTTGAGGGGAAAATGGTAAGTGGTAGATGATAATATAATATAACGTAACGTAACATAACAACATAATATATAAATATAATACAATAAAGTTAGTTTGCAGAAAAGTCTTCAATTTGGTCTTTATATATTAAAAATTATATAAAAGACCAGGTTGAAGACTTTTCTGCAAAATAACTTTATTATTCCTTTTTTTAAAAAAAAGGAAATGGTGCTGCAGCCTGTTATCCAGAGCTTGGATTAGATTGCAAAGAGTCCTCAAAGATCTCAGGCGAAGCACTCTGCATACCTGAAATTAACATTTAAATTAAGTTAAAGTGCAAGTTAAATTAAGTTTAAGTTGGAGTCAGGGATTATGATTGTTAAAGCAGGAGACAATTGCAGGCGTTTGATTTTGAGGATTTACAGATAAGAGCCCCTGATCTAAATTTTTATTTCCAAATTGTGTGTGTACGTATATCCATATTTATTAAGATGTTCATAGGAAGTAAATATAAATTATATAGACTGTGGCTCAGTGGGAAATTTCCTTCAATATATCTTTATGGGGAAAAGGCAGGGAAAAGTTAAATATATATTTATATGCCTTTATTTTATTTTTTCACTTAGCCTAAATTTGATTTTTATTTTATGGTGTTACATCAGTGGTGGGTTTCAAAAATTTTTACTACCGGTTCTGTGGGTAGGTGTGGCATGGCTTGGTGGGCATGGCAGGGCAAGGATACTGTAAAATCTCCATTCCCTCCCCACTCCAGGAGAAGGATACTGTAAAATCTCCATTCCCTCCTCACTCCAGGGGAAAATTATTGCAAAATCCCCATTTCCTCCCGATCAGCTGGGACTCGGGAGGCAGAGAATAGATGTGGGGGGCAGTCAGAGGTGATATTTACCAGTTCTCTGAACTACTCAAAATTTCCACTACCGGTTCTCCAGAACTGGTCAGAACCTGCTGAAACCCACCTCTGTGTTACACATTTTTTCATCTAAAATAAGTCCTGCTCATTCATAAAGCCCAGTAAGATATTCCTGATATTATCCTATTTTAGCCTCACAACCACTCTTTAAAGTAGAGTGAGATGAAAAATAAAAACCTGCAGCCCCTCCACTGAACATTACAAAGAAGCAAAGTTTGGCAGCCATTTTCCTCTAGTTCAAACCAGTTGTGGGATTCAAATAATTTAACAACCGGTTCTCTGCCCTAATGATTTCTTCCAACAACCAATTCACCAAACTGCTCAGAAAGTTAACAATCGGTTCTCCCGAAGTGGTACGAACTGGCTGAATCCCACCACTGGTTCAAACTCAATTATTATTTTTTTCCTAACTGGGAAGGGTAATCTTGCAGAAAAAGCCACCTTAACAATTGACTTAGCCTTAATCATTGTTTTGCATACAAGGAAGGAAGGTAGAAGGAAAAAGATCCAGAGTACCAGGTCTTAGGCATGTTAAAACCAAATTTCCAATATTGTTGTTTTTCTAGATCAGCAAAAAATTTTGCTGATTATAAGACAATGAAGATCTCTTTTCCTGTAATATCAAAAATCCTCTCTTCCTTTATGCATGCACAGATGCAGAAATGTCATCCTTAAAGAGAGAAAAAAGAAAGTAGTAGAGAATTTGAATTATTTATTTTGTTTCACAGCTAGATTTTTTTTAAATTTATTAAATTTTTATACAACCCATTTCCCCTACAAGATGACTCTGGGAGGCTTACCATTACCGCCTTGGATTTACAGCATCTTTAGGTTAGCTGTGCCATTCTGTCTGCCCTTTTGAATTGCCAATATTATTAATGGGAAACTCTGCCCCACCCTACCAACATACGTACCAACACACACAAACTAACTCTTTGCAGAAAGAAGCAAGCTGCAGCCAAAATCGGGCATTCCAATCTAGGCAAAAGCTTTGCTCTCATATACCAACCAACCAAGTATTTGCCTGTCTAATTCTGGAAAATTGGTTGCTGAGAATTAAATAGTGGCAGCACTAATCCATTTTTTATTATTATTATTATTATTATTATTATTATTATTATTATTATTTCAACCTTAGTGCAGTTCACTTGCTGGAAATTGCTTTGAAAAAAATAACATCATCATATTGTACTGTATATTGTTCTCATTGTTGGTTTTTTTTTTAAATTAATACCTTGTCATTGTTTCAGTAGGTGTTAAAAATGTTACTGGCATCTTAGAGCCAATCATTGCCCTTTGCTTGATAATTGTATTTTCTATGTTTATATACACAAACGTGCATGCACACACACACATGTGCACAAATGTGCATGCACGCGCACACACACACCAAGTTATGCAGGCACCTTCCTACTGCTTCTCAAACTTCCTAATTTTCACCCAGGAAATGGGTGTTAACTAACTTCAATTTACAGTGGATGACAATCACATCTCATTGAGAAATGATACTTTGTGATCTGCAGTAAAACACAGTAATAAAAGTAATGACACCCATTATTATGAAACTTCCCATGTGACACCAACATTTAAGATTTGTGTGGCAGCGTTTATAATGACTCTTATTTTAGCATTTTAATGGGTTTCCTTTGAGATGAGTTTGATTCCATTATATCAAAACATCCAGCTTACTTAGTGATTGTTTTTTCCCCCCTAAATTATTTCCTTTATTGCTTCTGGTGAGCATAATACAAACTGTCATAATCATTACATATCTTGCAAACTTTATACATTCAGATTTAAGAGAATTTGGTGTGTTGCCACTTCATGGGAATGAAATGACAGGAGATGAATGGAGCAGTTTCATATTTGCTTACTCAAAACGCAGTCTGACTATTTTAAATAGGACTTATTCCCACACAGAAGGTTGCAAATGCATTGGAAATACATTTATGATACAATCGAACCCAAATTAGCCAGAATTAAAGGTCTGTTACTTTCATTGGGCTAAAGTAAAGTACCTCATTTCCATCAACAACTATACACTGGCAACCTATATCTATCACTTGAATGCTTTTGGTGTTTTTGATATGTAGGAAATAGATTTGGTGGTGGTGGGGAGAATATAGCAATAACTCCAAACAATATTTTCTTTTTAAATATATGTTTTTGATTGGGAACTCAAATCTGAATATAAAATATATTTCAAGAACCTTTGGCCCAGCGGTGGGTTTCACGTTTTTCTATTACCGGTTCTGTGGGCGTGGCTTGATGGGCGTGGCTTGGTGGGTAAAATCTCCATTCCCACCCTACTCCAGGGGACGGTTACTGTAAAATCTCCATTTCCTCCTGATCAGCTGGGACTTGGGAGGCAGAGAATAGATGGGGGTGGGGCCAGTCAGAATTTTTACTCCGAACTACTCAAAATTTCCACTACTGGTTCTCCAGAATGGTCAGAACCTGGTAAAACCCACCTCTGCTTTGGCCCATTAGATTTGCATAGGTGTGAGGGTTCCCTTTTTCATATTATAGTAGAGAGGATTTTTGTGGAGAAGATGATTCTAAAGAGGTGACGATTAAGCCCCATGGGTTGTTTTTGTTGTGCTAATTAGGTCAAGAAGAGAAGGAAGGACTGAGAGAGACAGAAAGAGAGATTTGACTGAGCTATGCAACACTTAGGTGACTTTAGCTACCTGCTACATACAGCAAAAAAGTTTTGCTGATTCCCAGATAAGTCTCAATGTGTCAACTAGAATAGCTCCCTCGGCCATAATGTTAAGGGAAATAGAAGAAGGAGATTATAGTGAAATATGCTCACCACTAAATAAACAGGCTGTCTTGGAGAGATGCCACGTTCATGCTTCTTCCCTCCTTGTTTCCGTCTTAATTTCCTCTCCTTCTCACTCTTTTTCTCTATACAGAAACCAGGGATGGACGTTGCTGATGCCTACGTGACCTTCGTTCGCCATTCTCAGGACATTCTGCGTGATAAGGTCAATGAGGAGATGTATATAGAAAGGTTATTTGATGTAAGTAAATGCCCCCTCCAGCTTGGAGATCCAAGAGGGAGAGCTGCAAAATGTGACAAAATGAGACAGGAGGATAAGTCACATTTTGAGAGAAATGATTAATGATAGTATTCTCTTTTTTTCCTTTTTTGTTGTTTTCTCTTTATTTTTGAAAGAAATTTCTGTTTTTTCTTTTTTTTCTGAATGATACTCAACCTATTTGCTACTTGTCTGCTCTAATGCCTTACTCCAAGCCACTTTGACTTACTTTCCCTCTGTTTAGATTTTAAGATAAGAGCACCTTAAATCAATGCTTATCACTCTGACCTAAGAATGTATCAGCCATTTTTCTTAGCCTTAAACTCTTGTTCCCCAACTGGGAGAGAAGGTGAACACTCAGGAAAGAGTACACTTGATCTGATTGCAAGTAAAACTTTTCGCTGAAGGACCAGCAACTTTAACCATAATTTGACCCATTTTTTCAAAAATTAAAAATGAATACACATTATTATTATTATTAGTAGTAGTAGTAGTAGTAGTAGTAGTAGTAGTATTCTTATTAATAGAGACATTTCTGATTTGGAATATAGTTGTATAGCTTTCTATTCAAAATTAGTTTGAAAATATTGGAATGTTTCTGTATCCATTTTCCAATCTGAATAAATAAGGTTAATTTTGAGGTCGGATGTAATTCCAACTATAAAGAGAATGTAGCACCCAATTATTTTAAAGAATTAACTCCAATTTTATTTGAATGTCATGCATTTCACAGTTTCTTCGCCTTTCTGATGCTTTTTTTCCTCTAGAATACAATTTTTTGTCCTGACAGTAATTGTAAAGCCTAGCATTCCAATTTACAGCAGGTGCTTAATATTCTTGCTCCAGTCACTTGTTAGGAATGCATGTTTCTTTGTGTGTTTGTGCAATTGTACAACAGCTGCCTTTGTCTTTGCTATCCATGCTCTAAGTTCTCTACCCTCCCCTGTGTTCTGGTATCCCAATTTGAACACCTTCAGATTCTCTGCAGGTTTGTTTTACCTGTTTTCTTGCTTACATTGGATTGAAAAGCTGTCTGTCTGCCGTGTCCACCTTCCCCAAATTTTCCCAATTCCTCTTATGATTGATTCTCGTCTTTTTTCCCATTTTCCTTCCCACTGAAGCCTCTTCCAACTGCATAATTCTCTTTGTTCAGTCCTCCTTCCCCCCCCCCCCGCAAGATTAAAATGGAACTTATCTCCCATGTCAAATGTTTTATCACATTATATCAAGTGGCATGAATTGGAGTCAAATAATCTTCCTGTGTATATCTACTAGCATGACCCATATCCACCGAGAATGCCTCATTCATGCATAAAGCTCTCCAGAGATTCCTTTCCTCTTAAGAGAGTTTAAATGTGAGACGCAAATCACCTTTCCACTTGAGGCAGGTTCTTTTCTCTCGGTTACAGACTTGCTAGCCCTCTCCCTGTTGCTGTAAAAATTCTCCAGTTAGCAGAACATTTCCAGGGATTGTTCTTTTCAGGGGTAACCTTTGCACTGAATATTTTCCAGTTTGTATCTCAGCCAATTGCCGTGAACTTCTCAAACAGAATAAGTACCTGAAATATTTCGGTTCAATCACATCCCAGCTGTATCACAACTGATATTAATACAGGCCTTGGGTACCATTTATATAGAGGAAAAGAAAGGCTGTTCAATAAATAAATGTGTTTTTATCTAGACACCCTCTTGGCAGAACAGGAACTGTATTACAAAAGGTAACTGAGGCACATCTGCAAGCCATACAAACCCCATAGGAAGATACGTTATACCCTGGACGACACTGGGGTTAGAGCCACCATTTGTGTCTCTTTTGAGGAACATTTCCAAAAAAGTGATAAAACATAGAAAGGGAACCTGTGGCTCTTGAAATGTTTTTAGGGGTGTCTGCAGGGAGGCGGTCAAATAAAGTCAAAATGGAAGCCCCAACCATGCAATCAAAGCCCCAACCTTTTTTTCATACATTGTAAAAAAAAAAAAGGAAGGAAGGAGTTTTGATCACACGGTTTGGACGACCATCTTGATGTTTTTGTTCCCATCCCATGGATATCTCTGAATGTTGTTGAATGAAAACTCCCAACTGCCCCATTATGGCAATGGTGGAAGATCACTGAGAGCTTTATTTGAAGCTCCATTGTAAGGGTTTGATTGTACTATCAAGAACCATGCCTATAATATTTTTGATGTTCCCTTTTGGAGTAAACACGTCAGCCATTCAGGTCCTTACTTTTTGTAAAATCCAAAAACATCCATTATATACACAAGCCTTCACTAGAGAGGGACAACTTTCCTGAAAGAACAATGAAGTCTTTTTGCCCAAAACCCTTAGATTTTAATTCACACACACTGTGGTGATGTCTGGTTTGCAGAAATATAGTAAATACAATAATTCCCAGTATCTCATTATTTCCCAGTCACCATCCTGTTTGAGAAAGCATAACTAATCATTACATTATTTTTATCATGGTAAACTGGTTTCATAAGGATTTTGGTTGTTGCTATTTGAGATGACAAAAAAAGGGGGGAGTGGCTCAGTGGCTAAGATGCTGAGCTTGTGGATCAAAAGCTTGGCAGTTCAGCGGTTCGAATCCTTAGTGCTGCATGATGGGGTGAGCTCCTATTACTTGTCCCAGCTTCTGCCAACCTAGCAGTTTGAAAGCGCATAAAAAATGCAAGTAGAAAAAATAGGGACCACCTTTGGTGGGAAGGTAACAGCGTTCCGTGCGCCTTTGGTGTTTAGTCATGCCGGCCACAACACCACGGAGATGTCTTCGGACAGTACTGGCTCTTCGGTTTTGAAACGGAGATGAACACTGCCTCCTAGAGTCAGGAACGACTAGTACATATGTGCGAGGGGAACCTTTACCTTTATTTGAGATGACATAAGAATTTTCACCTTCAGCTGTCACAGGATACAAGAGTTCATTTTTCTCTTGATAACCTAAAACAGACTTCCTCCAACCTAGCCCTGTCTAGATATTCGGCTTACAAGTTCCACCAGTGCCTGCTGAGTGACAAATGATCAAAGATCTTGAGGGGATCAAGTTGGATGAAGCCATTTTAATGCCTATGAACCTGGCCAGTTGACAAAGTTGGCTTGGCTTATTTCAGAATCAGAAATGCCAAAGCAACAACAAATGTTTATTCTCTCTTCTCTTTCCATTTGATACTTTCCCTTCCCTGCCTGGAATATTTTTTAAATGCCATTTTATTAATACTGTTAGTAATACATTTACTGAACTGTTAATTTTGCTTTTATTCCCAAAATCATCCACTTGATACTGCATAATACTCATTTCCTTTATAAAGCCTTGTTCCTATGGGTTAGAATAGGATTATTCTCCTTGATGGATATTAGCATATGCAGGAAAGTATTTAAATATTACTGTGTAGTCCACTCTTGAATCACATTTGTTCTGTAACTTAAATTTATTATGGAAAAAAAGCCATTGAAAATATGGTTCAGATTGCTGGAAGACATTGTGATGGTCTACAATCAGCATCTAATAAGGGTCATTTTATTTTCCAAGAACTCTTTATTGAAATACAACATTTTTTTTCTTATCCATTAAAATTCTAGCCACAAAGAAGGAGTAATGAGAAAGTAAGGATCATTTATAATATACAGTTGTAGTTTAGGGCCACATATGTTCATCCACAAATTTATATGCTATGCCTTGAGCATGTATTTTCATTGTATACACAGTTCTGTAAGTTAGTTTAACATCTTCCATTACCTAGACAAAATTCTGATCCCATATGGTAGCTAATGAATCCCACTAAAGTATCAAGGCCTCATCCTAAATCGGGTCCTAGAACTTTACATAAATGGGTAAGAAATCATAATTTGGTAGAGATGCAGTTTCTTTGTGGTCCATTAAGAATTTTGGCATCTACTGATGAAACCTGAGGTTGGGGAGATAAATATAACCATGTTATTTAACGTTGATTTTAGTTGAACAAAACTGGGAACCTAATATATTTCCTCAGTATAAACTAAATTCTAAGCATTGAAAACATATTTGTTCAAAATGATCTGCAATGTCCATCAAGCATTGGTTTCCCCCCACCCAACTCCCCATTTCCTATACTTCCGATCAACCAGGGAGATTCAGTATAGAGGTGTTTTTGTTTTGTTTGCTTTTTTCAAAAGCCCTAGGAAATTGTCTACAACAGGGGTCACCAACCCCTGGGCCGCGGCCCACTACTGGGTTGCAACTTGTTCAGAACCAGGCCACAGAGGGGGAGGACAAGCATGTGTGCACAAGCGGCAGCCATCTTGCACTTATGGTGGCCGCTTACCCTCACGTGCAAAGCTCCCATTGCACGAGCAGCAATGACTTTCCCTAGTGCACAAAGCTCCCCTTGCACAAGTGGTTGTTGTTTTACACTCCTGCGCAAAGCTTCCCTTGACACAAATGGAGCTGCACGCACTCACACATGCCTGTCTACCACTCACAAGCAACTATCCCCTCCACCACCACCATCCCACTCCGGGCCGCCAAGCCAAAAAGGTTGGGGACCGCTGGTCTAGATTCCTACTTTGGAAGTGAAATTTAACTCTGTTTGATAACCCTGATCGGTAAAGCAAAGCTTAAATCACAAACTCCTAACCCGATAATTATGTAGATTTGTGTTTCAATATACCAGGGAGACTCTTTTCAGACAAGGTCTAAACCACACAGTGAGTAAGAGGGAGACGCTGCTCAGGTTGGTCTCTTATTCACATAGCAATAAATCAGTGTGGACCGTTTATATGTCCATTAAATAAATCATAATGTATTTATTTATTAAATTGTTATAAGTCCCCAATAAGGTGACACTGGGCAGCTTACAAATCATAAAAAGAGAAAGAGAAAAGTAATTAGAACTGTACAAATTAAAATTTTAAAACTATGCAAAAAAGGCAGACCCAAAGAGATGAATAGCATGGGGATGAGGTCTTCTTACCTCATCAACCATCTCCAGCAGTGAACAACCTCTTTGAAGCCCCAAATCAACAAGCAAAATCAAGTTTTAACAACCCTCTGGAAAGCCAAAAGTGTGGGAGCAGTTCTCACCTCGGGTGGTAGGGAGTTCCACAAGATCGGGACCACAGCAGAGCTCTTCTTGACCAAACCCAACATGGGTTTGTCAAAAACAGATCATGCCAGACTAATCTCATTGCATTCTTTGACAAAGTGACAAAATTAATAGACCAAAGGAATGCTGTCAATATAATTTACTTGGACTTCAGTAAAGCATTTGATAAAGTAGACCATAACCTACTACTAGATAAAGTAGAAAAATGTAGGTTAGACAGCACCACCACCAAATGGATTCATAACTGGCTGACCAACTGCACTCAATGTGTAGTCCTCAATGGAACTACATCCACATGGAGGGAAGTATGCAGTGGAGTACCCCAAGGCTCTGTTTTAGGCCCAGTACTCTTCAACATCTTCATCAATGACTTGGACAAGGGAATAGATGGGGAACTCATCTAATTTGCAGATGACACCAAGCTGGCAGGAATAGCCAACACTCCAGAAGATAGGCTCAAGTTACAGACGGATCTTGACAGACTTGAGCATTGGGCGCTATCTAACAAAATGAAATTCAACAGTAAAAAAAGTAAGGTTCTACATTTAGGCAAAAATAACAAAATGCACAGGTACCGTATATGTGGTACCTTGCTCAATAGTAGTACCTGTGAGAGGGATCTTGGAGTCCTAGTGGACAACCATTTAGATATGAGCCAGCAGTGTGCAGCAGCTGCTAAAAAAGCCAACACAGTTCTGGGCTGCATAAACAGAGGGATAGAATCAAGAACACGTGAAGTGTTAATACCACTTTATAATGCCTTGGTAAGGCCACATTTGGAATACTGCATTCAGTTTTGGTCGTCGTGATGTAAAAAAGATGCTGAGACTCTAGAAAGAGTGCAGAGAATAGCAACAAAGATGATTAGGGGACTGGAGGCTAGAACTTATGAAGAACGGTTGCAAGAACTGGGTATGTCTAGTTTAATTAAAAGAAGGACTAGGGGAGACATGATAGCAGTGTTCCAATATCTCAGGGGTTGCCACAAAGAAGAGGGAGTCAGGCTGTTCTCCAAAGCACCTAAGGGTAGAACAAGAAGCAATGGGTGGAAACTGATCAAAGAAAGAAGCAACTTAGAACTAAGGAGAAATTTCCTGACAGTTAGAACAATTAATAAGTGGAACGACTTGCCTGCAGAAGTTGTGAATGCTCCAACACTGGAAATTTTTAAGAAAATGCTGGATAACCATCTGTCTGAGATGGTGTAGGGTTTCCTGCCTGGGCAGGGGGTTGGACTAGAAGGCCTCCAAGGTCCCTTCCAACTCTGTTTTATTATTATTAACCCTCTGGAATTCCTTAGGAGACAGATCCATTGGTGTGAGACAACTCCTCAGATACCCTGGGCCCATGTTTTGTTTTGTTTTATTTACATTTATATCCCGCCCTTCTCCGAAGACTCAGGGCGGCTTACAGTGTGTAAGGCAATAGTCTCATTCTATTTGTATATTTACAAAGTCAACTTATTGCCCCCCCAACAATCTGGGTCCTCATTTTACCTACCTTATAAAGGATGGAAGGCTGAGTCAACCTTGGGCCTGGTGGGACTAGAACCTGCAGTAATTGCAGGCAGCTGTGTTTTAATAACAGGCTATCTTACAACCTGAGCTACTCAAGGACCCTTATTTTGTGATGTATTAAATTACAGACTATATTATAGTCAATTTTGTGTAGTGGTTAAGGCATCAGGCTAGAAACTGCCCTGGACACAAACCCAGCTGGATGACCTTGGGCTAGTCTCCCGCTCTCAACTCCAGGAAGAAGGCAATGGCAAACCCTTTTCAAAAATCTTGCCAAGAAAACTGCAGGGACTGTCAAGAGTCAACCCTGACTCAGAGGCATTAAAGAAAAATTATCTTAAAAACAAACAAACCCAGATTGCATCTCCCTATGTTTATATAGAGGCAACAAAAAGAATGTATATTTGCAGTTGCTACAGCATGCTAACAATGGTGCAGATATATATATACATATACTGTGTATACCTATACCTATACCAGTTTATTGCTACATTACACTTTAATGCATAATGTAGAGCGGAATCATTAGAAGAATCCAAGGGTAGGTGAACAATGCAGTGAAACTACAGCACCGGAAGAAGTTCATTTCCCATTGCAAATAATAGCTACAAGGCTTCCTTTCTGAACATAGACCATTGCAATTCAGAGTTTCCTTAATTCAATTTGCGCTCTCACTCCCCCTTTTTCCAGTAAAAAAAAATTAGCAGTTAAAGACGAACCACACAATTACTGTTCGTCTTTGCATCACCCTTGACTCTGAAAAATCTCAATCAGCATTAATCTTGTCATGAAAACCATTGCATTCATTAACAGCGGTGCAAATCCTTTGACTACATGGGACCACATGCAAAGCAGTTGCATTTGAATCATTAAAGCAGCCACATCTTTGGCTGGGTTCACACGCCTACTTCCAAAGCTGCTCCTGGCTATCTCCCCAAGAGAAGTAGAAGTGTGTGGATGCTTATGTGGACAAATCCAGGAGACCTTCTGAGGTAGCCATAGGATTTTAGAAAGACACATCTTTAACCATTCCCAAAATAAAACTTGATCTACACTCTTACAGATTCTAAATCACCTGTTTCAAACAATTTGCAGTGCTCTAATATCAGTACTGCAGATATATAGCATTATGAGTATGGAAAACAGGCCACAAAGTATAGGGAAGTAAGTCTAGATTTCACAGGATATTGATTACAGAGTCCACAAATGGTGCAGATGGTCTTTCTAACTCCTCAGTCCAGACGATTAATTCTATAGCTTGTCCCTTGCTCAAACATACTTCTTAAAAGAAAAAGAGCATGTTTTCTGATATGAGAAATCAAATCATCCACTGAAGCTCCTAAGAATGCAAGGATCTAAACAAAAATTAATTTATTTCCCCCCACCTTCTTATATTCCTTGAAGACACAAGCCTGTCCAAGCAGAAGATCAGGATTAAGGCAGATGTGCTTACCAGCTAGCTCATCTGCTTAAGTCTGGCAGGCTCCGAGATCAGTGATTAAAAAACCATCTCGAACTTTGATGAGATCCACAGTCCCTGTAATATGCACTCCCTGATTGCTTTCTTTGATAGCCGCCCCCCCCCCCATGCATCCATCCAGCCCGTCTGCCTAAACCGGAAGTAGGAAGCATTTGAATGGAGATGATAGGCGGATTATATGGGTCAATTATACCCTTAATCTGCCTTCTCTGCAGAGATTAAATGTTCATAGATTGACTCTGTGTATTTGGCTTGCTCTGAGTAGTTACCAGATCAGGAAGGTTGCCCTTACTGAAAAGTCTGGTAAGAACTTAATCATGCAATGATAGGCTGCTGATACGAGGAAACCAACTGCTCTGTGCTTCTAGAGAAGGATTGATTTACCATTTCACCGCTGCTTCCTAGAATCAGTTGTATAACATGGGCCTAGAAATGCTAACAGAATAACATGGGCCTAGAAATGCTAACAGAATAACAGAGTTGGAAGGGACCTTGCAGATGTTCTAGCCCAACCCCCTGCTCAGAAGAGGAAACCCTATATCATTTCACACAAATGGCTGTCCAACCAATTCTTAAAAACCTCCAGTGTTGAAGCACCCACAACTTCTGGAGGCAAGTCGTTCCACTGATTAATTGGCCTAACTATTAAGAAATTACTCCTTGGTTCTCTCCTTCAGTAGTTTCCATCCATCGCTTCTTGTCCTGTCTTCAAGATGCTTTGGAGAATAGGTTGACTCCGTCTTCTCTATGACAGCCCCTTAGATACTGCAGGCAGAAGTAGCCTGCAGTACTGCATTCTTGCCTGCAATTTGGCAATTCGAATCTCACCAGACTCAAGGTTGACTCAGCCTCCCATCCTTCCAAGGTCAGTAAAATGAGAAGCCAGATTGTTAGGGGCAATAGGCTGACTCTGTAAACCACTTAGAGAGGGCTGTAAAGCACTGGAAGTGGTATATAAGTCTAAGTGCTATTGCTATTTTGCTTAATCATATTGGATGATTGGCAGAAATAATACTAAGTCTACCCTTAAAATAGCAAGATCCTATGCCATGAAGAGCTTTAAAGATGATAGTGAACACCTTGAATTGCACCCAGTAACCTGTAACCAATGCAACTCAAGAAGCGACAAAGCCATATGAGCACAATGCCAATGCCCCCATCCTTGCCCAAATCACTGCATTCTGAACCAACTGTAGCCACCATCTAAACTAAGTATTAGCTAGCTATTAGCTATTAGAAAGGAAAAGCCTAGAGTTTAAACTGCGGGACATAAACCTACTAAAAAGACTTTGATTTCTTTGTACTGCAGAGAAGAAATAAACATAGTGGGTTTATTTCTGCAGTAGTGGGTTCCAGTTACCTTTGCTACCGGTTCGGAATTGGGAGTCCTCACGCGCACGTGGGCTTCACTCGCACGTGGCACTTCTGCACATGCACAGAACCTTCTGTGCATGAGCAGAGCATCTGTGATTATGTCTGGGTGGGTGGGCGGAGCCTCCCGCTGTCACCACTACCAGTTTAACCGAACCAGGGTGAACCAGTAGAAACCCATCATTCTTAGCGGCAAGAAAGAGTCTAATCAAACGGCTTCGCACTGGAAAGTTTTCTACTGAGCAAGTTTTTTCCTGAATGTGTGCTTAAATACCTGGACAGTGAAATTTAACCAGCAAGCTGTGATAGCTGAAGCCTGACAGTTTGATTCCCTCTCTTTTGTTCTGAGATGACTTGGAGATCAAGGTTTAAACTCTGGCTAATGAATTTTTTGCAATCTTTCTAAAAGTTGATCAAGTCACTCGTGCTTCTGAATCTGAATAAATAGCAACCCAGATGCGCTAGTTAGTTAGCTAGTTAGATGATGAACCAGTGCATCCAGCAAAGGTTTTGGGACACAGTTGTGACTTTGTAACTGAACTATCACATGCAAATGTCAGAATGCTATTCCATAGTAGTCAACCTTGTTTGTAACATTGTTCCTTTGATTCCATATTGTGGCTTTTCCATCCTTGTAAAGGTCCATCTGTTCATTTCCTAGAATTATGCTTCAAATCTTAACTTATTTTCGGAAGGTTGTGTTTCAATTATTGGAGATTAAAGTCCCCTTATCATCTGCCCTTTATTTACAATCAAAATCAAAAAAGGAATAACCAATACTTCTTTGGAGCAATAATTTGCTGCTATATAAACTATCAGCAAGACAGTTGACCTGATCTTTAATCTATTGCAAAGTTTGCTTATAATATCCCTATTTATACTGCACTTCCATTAAGCTGTCAGTATATCTCTTGTCCAAGCTGTCAAATGCTCCTTGGATCTCACCTGTTCTAAGGGCCTCCTATTTTCTTCCAAAAATTTTAGTGATTTCCTAAGAAGAATTAGATCATGTATCCTACAAACACTTAGCTAATAGTTATTGTCAAGAAAGCACCTCCTTGCTTGAGACTACCAAATTTCCTCCTGCCATATGACCATCTTAAAATGTCAGATGCAAGTTAATTGGCATTAATTAAGCTGTACTTGTTCTGATTAATCATCTAGGGTTTTGCTTGCATCTTCCAGCTACACTGAAAGTTGATTCACCGTTTTTCTCTTGATCCTGAAATGTTTTCCTTGGGTCTTTACAAATTTCTGTTCCATTTAGGGGGATGGTGGGAAGGAAGACTATTTAAGTTGGACAATGTTTTAGCTATCTCAGGATTGGAGGGTCAGATTGTTATATATGAATTGGCAGGAGGACTACTCTATCAACCTTTCTTGGACTGTAACTGGTGACATTTACCCACATATGTCCTTCAACGATAAGATCAGAAACCTCATAGGGAAAAAAATGCAAGAACATGTTATATCAGGGGTCTCCAACCTTGGTCAGCTTTGCTGGCTGAGGGACTCTGGGAGTTGAAGTCCACAAGTCTTAAAGGGACCAAGGTTGGAGACCCCTGTGTTATATTGATTTGGGGGGGAAAACTAAGGAAGCCATAACAAAAGAGCTTCAAGAGCTACAAATATATAGAGAAATCATTTTCAAATCCTCTTGTATTTTGTTTTCTGCTAGGCCTTACGCAACAGCTTATTTGGTCCCTTCTTTGGAGTGGGCTGCTTGTCTTCACTTGTTCTTTATTTCTATAGCCATCTGATTTGCAAACATGTTTTTCCCTAGCTACCTTTACCTCACAAGCTCAAATTGTTTGATTAGTCCTGCTCTCAGGTTTCGTTACCTACCAGAAGTTCTGACTCTCAGACAGAGACCAGTACTTATTTGGGAATAGAAAAGGAGATATATATGACTAACAACCAGGGACAGAGATTTCCCCCAAAGATTGGGGGGGACTTCTGGGTTAGGGGGACTGCTGAAGAAATAGAAGAGATGGAATTCCCTGCTGTTCAATGTCAGAAAGAGGGGTGAGATGGAGTAGAGACCTGAAATTGTCCCACAGTTCCCTACACTCACCCATGACCAGAAGAAGGGAAGAAATATCTGACACGGGGTGACTGAGAGGAGGAAAAAGAAAGAAAAAAAAATATAGAAGGAGATAGTATCTGACAAGACCAAACCAACAGTTCTCAAGCTATGCAATGCCAAATGTCCATAAAGTCAGAAAAGCAGGAAGAAAAAAATAAAGTTTAAAACTCTAACGAAATAACTTATATAAGGGCAAATTACTTGTGTGTGTCATCTGTAATCAAGAGTCTAATCTAGCTACATTGGAACTTTTTCTAAGGAAAACTATCTCAGAAGAACAGGTTAAGTGTCCGGAGAGATAAGTTTTACTGCTGAACTGTGGTGTAAAGCCTGACAGGAGTCGTGTGGCCAAATGTATAACTCTAAGTGTTTGGTCCAAATCTTCAGACTTAATAAGCTATCATTGATCCCTGAAAATTGGACCAAAGAAGACAAAGGCTACTTCATTTGTGCATTAGCCATGATGACCAGAAGACATATTTCTAAGAAGCCTTGGACATGATTCTGTAGTATTAAACATTCCACTTGTGGGAGTATAATTTAGAAGCCTGTAAACAGCACACATTGATTAGATCAGCGGTCACCAACTGATGGTCCATGGACCACTGGTGGTCCACAGGAAAATTTTGGTGGTCCACAGAAAAACTATTTGGATTTTTAATATTGCACTAAATCCTCAAAATACGCCCCCTGGGACAGATATGTGCAATGTTTGTGTTGCTGCAGAGAGTATCCCCCTTCGAGGTCTTTTTGTGTGGGTCAGAGGGGGGCAGAAATTCTGACTCGGGGTCTGCTTCAGCCTCCTGGTGTGGGGCTTTGATTGAAGGCTGGAGGGAAGTGCCACTGGTGGTGAAGAGCCAGAGGACCTTGTTCGAGTGGGGCTGCATCATGGCCTGGAACTGGCTGATCATCTCAGCCCCCTGAGCCTCCAGGCGCCTGTACCTGGTTTTCCACTCCCGCAGGTCTTCCCTCTGCTTGGAAAGCCTATGCTCATAGTCCTCAGTGAGGTGCTTCTACTGAGCCTCCTCCTCAGTCAGATCCAATTTGAAGTGAGCGGTTTTGCCAACTCTTTCTCTTAGCTCCAACTCCTGCTTTCTGTTGGGGCCCTAAGGAGCCCTGGTGGAGAGAGGAGGGGCAAATAGAGGCTAACAAGGCACTCCTCGATGTGAGTGATATTAAGTTGGCCATGCCCACCCAGCCAGTTATTAGGCAGATAATATTAGTGGTCCCTGGGATTTAAAATTATGAATTTAGTGGTCCCTGAGGTCCGAAAGGTTGGTGACCCCTGGATTAGATAGTTCTTTGGGGGGGCAACAAAAAAAATCAGTTATGTGCTTTAATATTTTGTCATCGTTGTCATCTACCATCTAAATTTCAGCCATGTCCCAGCTGCTTCATTTCCCATAGGTCCTCTGAGAGCAAGAAGGCTTTCAGATTCCAGGATCTGCATTTCTGGAGAGAGTACTTAGCAATGATTTTATCAATAGCTTCTATCACCATGTGAAATGAAACTAGAGCTTCAGTAGACTCGCCAGCACTTCATACAGAAATTCGTGAAATTCTTTGGATTTCATAGTTGTTCTCAAGAACTATGAAATCCGAAGAATTTCATGAATTCTTTGTGCTGGACCTGTAAAACAGCCTAATGGTTACCATCAGCAGTGGGTTTCATATTATGTCACTACTGGTTTGCCCCATGCGCACCCCCAGTTCGCGCACGCATCTGCCTTTTGCACATGTGCCAGGCCTTCTGCGCATGCACCCGGCCTCAAAAATATACCTATTTAGGTACATTTTTGAGGCCAGGTGCGTGCGCAGAAGGCCTGGCACATGTACAAAAGGCAGCTGGGGCAGGGGGGCAGCCCAACCACGATTTACGCTACCGGTTCGGGCGAACCGATCCGAATCGGCTGAATGCCATCTCTGGTTACCATATTTATAATCGACAAATTGGGGGCAAACTTATTATTTCTGTTGATTATGTTTTCTCTGGCATTCACTGGTTGACAAGATAGGACATACCACATATTTTTGTGAATTTATAGATGTATGCACAACTCCCCTGCAGGAAAAGATGTGTCTGCTAGATGAGCATGTGAACCTTAGGTATTATATAGGAAATGTAAAATAAGGCTTAATCTTGTACTCTATTTACTTTCTTGTTAAATACCAGCTTGGTAGATGAAGTATATCTTTGCCATATATTCTGTTTGTTCTGGATGTTTTTAGTTTGTACCATTTTTCTCTATAGATTAAGATATTATCATTTATTGCACTCTTGGAACTAGGCGTATGCAAATTGTTCTTGATCTGAAATGTTTCTCCTGTATTCCAAATTCAGGATAAAATATGCTTCTCCAGAATGGTTTTTGTGAGGCCATAAAAATACATGGTGTGTTATTGGTTTTTTTGCCCATATTTGGAACAAATTCAGGATTGGCAGGCATGGTTTTGAGTATTTCAGATAATGTCAAGCATGGCCATTAAAATTTTGCTTTGTGGCTGGTGATGGATTTATTTTGGCTTCAAAAAAAATGTCTCTTAGGTAGTAGAATCACAGGGCCTGATCATATTGTTGCTGCTACTGACTTAGGGTGGGTGATATGTGAAGTGCGAGGACAGAACAGCAGGTAGTACGTTTTTGGCTCAGAGTTAAAAAGCCATATTGGGCTGTTCTGTGCTGCTTATTTCGTGCAGAGAAGATGGCTCTCACCTGTATTCCTGTCTACCCACCGGTAGTAGGTAAGTTAGATTCTTTTTAATTCTTTACTGTGTAGAACTTGGGGTTTCTGTGGGGAAATTGCATGTGTGTTTTGTATACTACTTTTTTTCTGCAGGAAATATAAGCAATTGTTTGCTAAAAGGATGTTTAAAATATTGAGGTAATCTTCTTAGTCGGTTTTTCTGTAAATTGAGTGGCAAATAGTAGTCAATAAAGATACCTTTTATTCCGGTGATTCCTGGAATCCCTGAAAAACAAAAGGCAAGAGACCTATTTTAAGCCGTTGTTTTTCATGACCGGAACATTCAAAGCATTTCAAATGTTATACTACTAAAATACAAAACCTTTGAATCGTCTTATGTTTAGTTTTGTCAGAACCCAGCCAACCTAAATTGTTCCAAAAGAACATACCAAGTGAGACTGTTTTGTTCCAAGCTTAAAATATTCTTGTTTTGTGCATAAAAGGACATTGTCCTGCCAGAGATACTATTCAAACTGGAGATTTACCTTCTGCCCTTCTGTTATTTGCTCAGGCAGATTAATGTTTCCCTTCCTTTATATCACTACACATTAGCAAAACAAAAAGAGATGTAGAAGGAAAGGAGATTATCAACATGCCAAGGGTATCAAATAAAAACAGTATTTGAAAAGTCAATGAGCTGAATGCAATTTTTAGAACAATGTTCATCAACTTACTGCTGTCAATATGTTTTGCATTGCAACTCAATGATCTCCAAGTGCAAAAAGAGATTGTAGCCTTGAACATATTGAGGGAGGGGATTATAGTTGATTAACAGAATAACATGGTTGGAAGGGAACTTGGAGGTCTTCTGCAGCAACCCTCTGCTCAAGCAGGAGACCCTATACCATTCCAGACAAATGGTTGTCCAATCTCTTCTTAAAAACTCCAAGGTTGGCAATGTACAGCTTTGGAGGCAAATTGTTCCAATGATTAATTGTACTGTCTGGAAATTTTTCCTTAGTTCTAGGTTGGTTCTTTCCTGATTAATTTCCATCCATTGCTTCTTGTCCTGCCTTCAGATGCTTTGGAGAACAGCCCGACTCCCTCTTCTTTGTGGCAACCCCTGAGATAGTGGAACACTGCTATCATGTCACTCCTAGTACTTCTTTTCATTAAACTAAAAGTAAAAGTTTCCCTGTCCAGTTGTGTCCTATTCTAGAATGTGGTGCTCATCTTCCTTTCTGGGCTGAGAGAGCCAGCATTGTCCGAAGACATTTTTCCATGGACATGTGATCAGCATGGCTAAATGCCAAAGGTGCATGGAATGCTGTTACCTTCCTACCCAAGTGGTACCTATTAATCTACTCTCATTTGCATGTTTTTTTAACTGCTAGGTGGGCAGGAGTTGGGGAAAGGACGGGAGCTCACCCCATCATGCAGCGTTTGGGTCTCAAACCCGGGCTGTGAGCTTTCCAGATGGCAAGCTCAGCATCTTTAACTGCTGAGCCATTGCCCCCCTTCATTAAACTGGACATACCCAATTCCTGAAACCATTCTTCATATGTTTTAGCCTCCAGTCTCCTAACCATCTTTGTTGCTTTACTTTGCACTCTTTCTAGAGTCTCAATATCCTTTTTATATCGTGGCAACCAAAACTGATGCAGTATTTCAAGTGTGATCGATTAAGATAGATGTAGAACTTTAAAGTACAAAACTAAGAGGCAGAGGAGCTCAGCAGGACATGAGATATAGGTGTAGGTGTAGGTGTTGGTTTGGCTTGACTTTTTTGCTGCACTTTCGATTTGACCCTGAAATAATTTGAATTATTAATTTCATCAATAATGGCAAGAATATTATTCTTATTAATCAATATTAATTGATTTAATCATACATTTGTGAGACAGGTATCGCGACTAACAGTGATGTGCTGTTTTATTGATTGATGAGTAAATATGTTGATTATTCATGTTTTTCTTTTTTATATATTAAAAGCTATTTTGTGTGGACCTCATCAAAATTTATTTGTAAATAAATGCACAAGGATCATTTTCTCTTTTATAATTACAGACTATGGCAGTTTTGCAGAGTCAGGTTATTTGCCCTTATTAGCATTGCTTCATAGTTTTGACTCTAATAAAATAATCATGTGTTGAGTCTTCTTTGGTCTTTGGGATCAGTACATTATATTTGCTTTAACTGGTTTGATATTAACTTGGTGGCACATAAACAGACAATGGCTGGTTTATATATAAAAAACTAAGCAAGGTCAAGCCTGAACAATTGGATTGGAGGCCACTAGGAAATATTTTATTTGTTTGTTTGCTTGTCCAATTTATGTAGACCCCATCTTTCAGAATGATTAGTATCAGGGCTGAGAAATAAAAGGGGGGAAATCCTGGGAAAAAGCAGTAGCAAATGACTTATCTTCACTTATTATCCTTCCAAGATAATAATATGGATGTATCCATGAAATCAGCACGAGTTAACCTCAACTCAGAGGAGATTTTATCCTTTCTAAACTGCATAAATAGCAAGACAGAGCAATGTAGTTATGAACTGGCTCTATTGTTTAACTCAATGACTTTCCTTGCCTATAGTTTGTGAAGTTCAGTTTTGTATGAAGAGTTTTATTAATTCTAGTGCTTGAGTTATTCAGCTAGGAAACTGTGCATTAGAGAGCCACTTTGGTCTAGTGTTTAGGGCACCAGGTTAGAATCTGGGAGACTGGGAGTTCTAGTCCTATTTTAGGACAAGTCATTCTCCCTCAGTGCTCATTTCACCTCATAGGGTTGTTATTGTGGGGGAAATAAGAGGAGAAATATGGATATGTTATTTGTAAAAATAATAAAGGTGGGATACAAATTAATTAATTAATTGACTCTAATTAATGTCCCAAAGTAAAGGTATTTTGGATTATTAGATCTTACCATGTAATTTATTTCTACACTATTCATTTATTGGGCAATAACTCAGTATCTAGTTTTAGACTTAGCTGGCAATTAATTTTATGATTCTGTTTTTAATCTAATCTTAACTTCTGCTTTTTAGTCTTAGTGTTAATAGTGTGTTCCTTATTTTATTTATACCTAAGTATGTTATGCTTCCATGGCTGGATTTGTTATATTTTCTTTTTAATTTGGTCATGATGAAAATAAATTAAAACAAAAAACAAAGCACCTTCCTAAACTCTGACATAGTTCGTGCGAATTTTCCCCAACTGGGTAACTGGTCCTACTATTAATTCCCTGGGAATGCTGTATGTTGTAGTACAATGCAATTAAAGGCTGCCAGGATAGAGAAGACTAAATTGTCAGGTACACAGTTTCTGTCCATTTTACAGTGGGCATTTGATTGATTGATTGAGTGACTGACTGACTGACTGACTGACTGACTGACTGACTGACTGACTTAATCCTAAGAGACACCAGGCAGTTTACAAATACCAAACAGAATAAGCAAAATGAATGTGTATAACAGCAATAGAAAACAGTTTTATCATTCTTGGACTAATGATTCCATACTATCAATCTCCAAAGCCTTCTGAAAGAACTAGGTTTTGCTAGCCTTCAGAAGGTGTAATAGCAAATATAAGCAATTTAGTTCATGGAATGCTCAGCCAGACAATCAGAGCCTGCCATAAAAAGGGGCTTGAGACACTCTTAAGTAATGTAACTGACTAACGTTCCATAGATTAAGTAAGGGTTGAAAAGAAACCCTGTTTTGCTGTCATTAGCTCCCTGAAGTAGGCTTAGATTTAGCTCACACATATAAAATGTCTTGTTTTCCTACTCCAGTGTGACTCCAGGTATCTCTTTACTCCATCTTCCCAAGGTCCAGAGAGGACCAAAAAAACTATCAAAGATCAGTGAGCAATGAGCGACCACTCAAAGCAATCATATCTCAAGTCCTAGTTGCCTCTATATTCCGGAGGCCAGCAAGTTATCCAACAAAACTCTCTTCCTGATTTCTGGGGATTTTCCTAGGTGTCATACAGAGCCCTCTGGGTTCATCAGGCAAGCCATCTTAATTGACCCTTCCTCAGAACCTTCCTCTGCTGAGATTAGTAACTCCAAATGATAATAAAGAAGTGATCTATCCACTTCAAATAACTGATGGAAAAAACCCATGGTACTAGATCGAATCTGGGACAGCTCTAGAGTTGTAATGGCATCCATGAATTCCCAAGCCCCCTCTAACCCCAGAAAAGGAAGGATAAAATTGACCAGCATTAATTGAATCCATAACTAACTAACTAACATAATTAACACCACAGTGGAAGGGATGCTAGGTCATGATGTAGTACAATAGCAACACTCCTAGTTTGTCTCAGTCTCAACCTAACAAATATGGCTTTCCATCTGGCCAAACTGCAGGACCAAAAAGGTAGGCCATTAGGAGTTATCATCTTTTCTCTGGAAAGTTGTTATTTAAAGATGCTATTAATTTAAAGATGATTCAAATTTGAAAGAAGATAAAGAGTTATTAAAAGAATGAGGGAGGTACTGGACTTGAGGTCACCCATCAATAATAAACAGCTAGGTGGTAAACTTAACTGAGAAATTGGTTATTAAATCAGTTGTTCCCAACTATGAAGAGATGTATTTCTCTTATATTTATTCTTTACACTTACAACAGGAATTAAAATTGTACCCAGATATCCAGGTTTAAAGATTGAGCTTGTCAACTGGAAAGTTGATAGCCAGATTCAAGACTGCGTAATGGGGTGAACGCCTGTTCTTGCCCCTGCTCCTGTCAACCTAGCAATTTGAAAGCATGCAAATGCAAGTAGATAAATAAGTACCACTTTGATAGGTAAGTAACAGTGTTCTGTGCACCTCAGCATATAGTCATGCTGGCCACATAACCACTGAAATGTCTTCGGACAACACTGGCTTCCTTGGCTAAGAAACAAAGATGAGCACCACTCCCTAGAGTCAGACATGACTGGACAGGGGAAATCTTTACCCAGATTTTACCCCATATGTTTATAGGGGTAAATGTCTTAAGATGGAACATATCTGGAAACTCTAGTAGGCAAATATAGGGAGGCAGTGAGCCCCATTTAGGAAAATTGCTACAAAATCGTAATGATTGGACTAAATCATGGGTCAAGTGTGTTTGTGCTTCATTGAAGATTCCTGAAATCCAACACTATAAATTATCACTTTGGTCATACAAAAAATTGGAAGAAATGGAAGAGCCGTGTGGAATTAGTGAGAAGCATTGCAAACATCAGAATCTAGTGCAATTCACAGGGCATTTTTCTAAGCTTATACTTAACTGCATTTCTAGTATCAAGAAAAGGGCAAAATAAGATCTGACTAACGCTGGAAATGTTTTCCTCATTTCCCTGGAAGAATCTCATGTATGTAAGGAATTGCCATCTATAATTTGTCAGGAGGTTTATTCCCTCATGAAGTATTAATTTAAGCAGGATTTACTCTAATTTATTTTAGATCGACCCTTAATAAAATAAGTCCTAGATTTATCACTTGGCTTTACTTGTTCCTAAAGATCTTTATTGAAACAGCTTTTCATGTTTCAGCAGACATTTGGTGAAGGCAGTTAATTGGTTTTCTTTCCAGAGAAGATTGTTCCACTAATCATTCTACCTTGATACAGACTCTCATATGTCAATGGGACCACATCAGTGTAAACAGCGCTGTAATTGAACTGCATCCTAAGAAATCTGACAGATTACTGTTACTCGGTGTCCTGCTGACATATTTTATGTTTTCTACATGGAATAATTGGGTTATTTTTAATGGAAAACTGACAGTATCAGGCATTCCTGAGTGTTTTCCTCCATGTAAGGAGGATTTAAAGAAAAATGAAATGCAAAACTTGAAGGGCCCTTGAAGATCATCTAGTGGAATTCTGTGCTCTGTGCAGAAACCAACAATTGTGGAATCCCCATCAGATCCACTCTTTGCTTAAGCATTTCCAGCAAAAGGGGAATTTATCATCTCCTAAAACAATATATTCCCATGCTGAATAGCTTTTACCATTATGAATCATTCTCTGATACCTAACCAAAATCTACTTCCATTATTGTTGTTAGTTGCGAAGTCATGTCCGACCCATCACGACCCCATGGACAATGTTCCTCCAGGCTTTCCTTCCTCTACCATCCTCTGGAGTTCATTTAAGCTCATGCCTACTGCTTCAGTGACTCCATCCAGCCACCTCATTTTCTGTCGTCCCATTCTTCTTTTGCCCTCAATCTTTCCCAGCATTAGGCATTTCTCCAGTGAGAATAACTTCATTATTAGAGACCACTATTTCTTATCCTGCCTCAAGTCAGAATAATTCTGCTCTAACCTTTACATAATATCCCGCTAAGATAGCAATCATGTCTCCCTGCGCAATTCTCTACTCCAAATTAACCATATTCAATGTCTCTAACAGATGCTTATAAGTTTCTTTCCAACTATTATCAACTTAGAGTCAGGCATGTTCCAATTTTCCAATCATAGTACCCAAAATGGAACATTGTATTCTAGGTATGGTCTGAGCAATGCAGAATAGAGAAGAACAATAACTTCTCTTGATCTTGGCACTGGACTTCTGTTCATGTGACCTCAAATTGCATTCACTTTTGTTTTTGCTTCATCCTGTTGATTCATGTTCAGCGTGTAAGTCACCAAGACATCCAAATCCTTTTCACATCTGCTGCTACCTAATATGGAATATGGTCTCCTTGTCCCTATACTCATGCCTTTCATTGCTTCCTATCCAAATAAATGCATTTGTCTCTGCTAAAATTCATATTGCTGATTTCAGCCCATCCTACTACATCTTGATACTGTCCTCTAGGTTCTTTCCTATCTCTCAAACTTTGAGACATCTTCACATTTAATAATCGTATTTTCTATCTAAGCCCTCATTCAAGTCATTTATAACTATGCCAAACAGCACAGATCGCAAGCTCTCAAGACTTCCTTCTAATATGAAATGGAACTAGGTGCTGGTAAATATTTATTCGATACATTTATTTAATCAATTTTATGTTGATTAAATGGTAGCATACTGCCTGCTTACTTGATTTCCTACATGTGCTATCTCACAAGTGTATTTGGTCATTGCTGACCAATGGCTGCTTTAATCAAATATCATGCGATTCAGTCTTAAACAATAGCTAAAATATGCCTAATAAAGTCAAGGTAGGGAATATAAAACTGAAGGGAACCAGGTACTCCTGGAAGATATTGCAGATAGGCCTCTGTTAAAGAAGCAAAGGGAAAAGCAAGAAGAAATATTGGGGGGGGGGGACTCAGTTCCTGTCTGAGTGACAAGTTGCTTATCTTGAGACATCTGGCCAGAATTAAATTCTGTATAGAAGCAGATGACATTCTATTGGTTCCTGTGGTAGGTCCTGCTGCTAGAAAGTACACTGGTAATAATAGCCATTGGCATCTTGTTTCCACTGCCAGAAATCCCCAGCCTATGACCTCATGTGCACTTCCGTAAAATGGTCTGTTAAAACGTACAGAACTATTAAATTACGGGAATATCAGTTATCCCACATATCTTTCTTACACTCTTTTTTAAATTTCTCCCCTCAGGCTGAGAAAGCTCTTTTTCAGCATTGTTCCTGGAGTCCACTAGATATACCCCTTCCTTGGGGAAATATAAAAATCTTTTCCACCATTATTACAATTAGTGCATACATGCATACATGCATACATAACCCCCAACCTACTAACACCCAAAACTAGGTATGCACGCCCCTTACCTCTACAACACCAATCATATCAGATCTCAAATGCAAATTGATAAATGCAAGAAGCATAGTCAACAAATTACCTGAATTTATCCTCTTATTAAACAGTGGCACATTTGATATCATTTTTGTTTGCGAAACATGGCTGAATTCATCCCTTCCTGACTCCATTATCTCAAACAAAGAATATCAAGTCTATCGATCAGATCGGGAAAACCGAAGAGGTGGTGGAGTGGCTATCTTTTACAAAAAGACACTGAATCTAAAAAATATCCAAGTAGCACATAAACTCTCTCTTCCTGAAACCATAGTATGCGACCTATCCCTTGACACTACTCTTCGATTCTTACTATGCTACAGAGCCCCCGACTATGACATTACCCACGCAAATATGCTAACCTCAATGCTAACATGGACTACCTCTTGCCCATACCCTCTTATCTTCCTTGGTGACTTAAATCTACCTCTCATTAACTGGACAACCAATGAATGTTCAACTGACCCAATCCATACTACACTATACAACGCTGTTACAAACCTAGGTCTTGAACAACTTGTAACTAACAATACAAGACTCAACAACTGCCTTGACCTCATCTTCTGCAACAATCCAAACTCAATTTACGGTATACAAATTAAAGAACCTTTTTCAAACAGTGACCACTGCATGATTGATTTTCGTCTCAATATACGTCCATACTTAATTCGTCATAACACCAGAACTCCCAACTACAACTTCAAGAAAGCCAATTACGACCTTATAAACAACGATCTTTCACTTCTGAACTGGCAAAATCTGTTTGCAACCTGCATAACCGCTGATGACCTCTATAGAATCTTCCTACTTGAAATCAATAGAGTCATTAAATTATATGTACCACGAATGACTACCATGTCCAAGAAAACAAACTACCCATATCAATAAAAAGCTTCAATCAAAAAAAATCCTCTGAAAAGAAACAAAAAGGCTATGTTACAAACTTCAGAAACCGTTACAGAAACATATGCAACCAAATAAAACTGAATGCACAAATTACCACACCAAGCAAGAAGAAAACCTTTACGCACAAATTCCAATCGTGCCTTTTATAATTTTGTCAACAGTAAACTTAAAGATTCAAGATCCATCCCACCACTAAAAGATTCTAACAACAAAGAATGCAATGACGAAACAGTCAAAGCAAACCTCTTCAACATTTTCTTTGGCTCAGTTTTTGTTAACTCCGATAACACATATCCAACATTCCACAAACGAACCAGCAATGACTATGATGATTTAACTCATATAGATTTCACAGAAGACAACGTTGGTAAAGCTCTTCACAACTTAAAACCATCGCTTTCTATTGGACCTGATGGTCTATGTGCATATTTCTTAAAAAAACTTTCCATTAATATAGCTGAACCCCTAAGTATTATCTTTGATAAAGCTTTCACTACCAGTTCTCTTCCCAAACTTTGGTCACTAGCCACAGTCATCCCCATCTTCAAAAAAGGAGACCCCAGCTTAGTCGAAAACTACAGACCGATCTCCCTTTGCTGCGTCACCTGCAAAGTCATGGAATCTATCATCAATCAATCCATTACCTCACACTTAGAAACTAACAACCTACTCTCCAACAAACAATTTGGTTTCAGGAAAAGTTATCATGTAACTTACAACTTCTCCACTGCAAAAACATATGGACTTCAAATCTAGATCAAGGCAAATCAATAGATGCAATCTACATAGACTTCTGCAAAGCTTTTGACTCAGTAGTACACGATAAACTTCTCCTTAAACTAACATCCTATGGCATCTCAGGACCCCTCCACAAATGGATATCTGCTTTTCTGTCTAACAGACAACAAGTGGTCAAAATTGGCAATGCTTTATCAAATCCTGTTCCTGTCAAGAGTGGCGTTCCTCAAGGCAGCGTCCTTGGACCAACACTCTTTATTCTATACATTAATGATCTTTGTGACCATATCTCAAGTAATTGTGTTCTCTTTGCTGACGATGTCAAACTATTTAACACCACAGACAACACTTCTATCATTCAAAACGACCTTGACCATCTAACCGCTTGGTCTAAGAATTGGCAGCTCCAAATTTCAACCAGCAAATGCTCAGTCTTACATATAGGAAAAAAGAACTCTAAAACTAAGTACATACTAGATGGACATTACCTTACAGACGACCCCCATCCCGTTAAAGACCTTGGAGTTTTCATGTCAAATGATCTAAGTGCCAAAGCCCACTGCAACTACATAGCAAAAAAAGCTCTAAGAGTTGTAAACCTAATTTTGCGCAGCTTCTTTTCCAAAAACACCACACTACTAACCAGAGCATATAAAACATTTGCTAGACCAATTCTAGAATACAGCTCACCTGTTTGGAACCCTCACCACATCTCTGACATCAATACAATTGAACGTGTCCAGAAATATTTTACAAGAAGAGTTCTCCATTCCTCTGAAAACAACAAAATACCTTATCCCACCAGACTTGAAATCCTAGGCTTAGAAAACTTGGAACTCCGTCGCCTTGACAAGACCTAAGTTTAACTCACAGAATCATCTATTGTAATGTCCTTCCTGTCAAAGACTACTTCAGCTTTAATTGCAATAATACAAGGGCAACCAATAGATTTAAACTTAATGTAAACCGCTTTAATCTAGATTGCAGAAAATATGACTTCTGCAACAGAATCATCAGTGCTTGGAATACTTTACCTGACTCTGTGGTCTCTTCCCATAATCCTAACAGCTTTAACCAAAAACTTTCTACTATTGACCTCACCCCATTCCTAAGAGGACCATAAGGGGCGTGCATAAGCGCACAAACGTGCCTACCGTTCCTGTCCTATTGTTTTTCTTTTCTTCTTCCTATATATGTTTATATGTGTATATACTATATAATCTTTTTGTATGATGTTGTGACAAATAAATAAATAAATAAATAAATAAATAAATAAATGTTTCAAGGACAATAACATGACGAATACTTGATATTGTGCACTATTAAAAAAACTTGGCTGTTAATTAAACTATCAAGAATGCTCAAGAATGGTTGATAATCTTACTAATAGTAACAGTTGCTACATGGATTTTGCAGTCTCCTTAAAATCGTACCTCTTATCTTACTTCTTATTGAAAATAGCCTCATATGCAGCTATCAAAAGCTTGGGTGGGTTATGGATCCACATCATGATTTAAGGAGTTACATTAGCTTTTTTATTTTGATTGATTGACTCTAGGACTCCTTAGAGGAAAGCTCTCTAACTTTTCCTGTCTCTTGATGCATTGCACAATTCTTGCAGGTGCCTTTCTGTGGCTTCCAGCATTCCAGCTATCTACCTCCTGCACTGTCAGCCTTCTCTTCTCCTTCCACTCATCTTGCCCAACATTTCCATAGATGCTGCATACTCATGATGTGTCCAATTTTTGTTTGATGATTATTGCGTCCAGGGAATGTTCAGGCTTGATCTCCTTAAAGTACTGAAGGGTTGATTCTCTTGGCTATCCAAGAAATGCAAAGAAAAGCCTTCTTCAATGGTGTCAATACCTTTTGGTGTCAATACCTTTTGAGAAACCTCAGAATAGGTTGGGAAAAAAGGGAAGGCGCCATCATTGATGAAGACCAAGCAACTTTTCCTTCCAAAGTATGAGGTGTTAATGTAGACTAGGATTCTTCCATGCAATTCTGACCATGAGAAAACATATTAAAAAACAACAGTATAATTCTGCCATCGTCACAAATCAATATGTTTTCTACAAGGCAGCCATATGCACATCAAGGGAAGTTTCTATTAATGGTGTTTCCCTTGGAATGGAAAAAAGATTTGTAAAAATTGTCCACAACGTAGCATGAAGTTAAATGTAGCGGGCTATTTATGGAATTAAAAAATGCACATTAACTGCATTCATTAATGTCACATTCAACTTGTGTTACAGAGACAACTAAATCAGAGCACTAGAAACCTAAATAGATAATAATGCTATAAGATAAATCTATTTGTTCCAGCGGTGCCCATGGGTTCAGACTGACATCAGAGGCATTGCAACGCAAACCCCATCTCTTTTCTGTGTGCCTTACAATGTTGCATACACCAAAAGAGAGAGCATTTGCAGTCCAACTTCATATTACTTCTTTTGTCATTTTGATGAAAACAGTGGATTCCTGTGGGCATCACTGACATGCTCACAACCTGGTAAGAGGAGAAGCTACAGCTCCTTAAATTATGACCACAATTGAGCCCCACATTTCCATTGCTAAGTAAGTAAGACCATCATTAAGTAAGACTGTCATTAAGGGGCCTGCATAAGAGCACAAAAGTGCCTACCGTTCCTGTCCTATTGTTCCCTTTCATTATATCAAATTAATATAGTTGTTGCATACTTTTGCTTATATATATGTTTTTATGATATGTTGTTGTTTTATATCAATGTTTGCGTATACTGTTGTGACAAAATAAAATAAAAAATAAAAGTAAGTTTTGCCCCATTATATAACCTTTCTTTCTTTATGAGTTGTTAAGTTAGCAACACTGTTGTTAAGTGAATCTGGCTTCCCCATTGACTTTGCCTATCAGAAGGTCACAAAAGGTGATCATACGACCCCCAGGACAACTATCATAAATCAATGCCAGTGCCAAGCATCCAAATTTTGATCAGCTGACAAATGGAGATGCTGCAAATGTTGTCAGTGAAAAAAAGAGTCGTATGTCACTTTTCAAAGTGGTGTAATTTCAAATGGTTACTGAACAAATGATTATAGGGCTAATACAATCAGTACTTCTTAACCAAGACAAAATGCTTAAACACACAAAAATACAGATGGAGATACACATCCATATACAAACAAGAACATAGCCTTGCTTTAAGCAGAAGGTGTGTGGTAAACTCTTCTGGCATCAGACTAAGGAGGTCTGCAGATTTTAGTCAATAATTCAAAGGTTATAAGGTTATTTATTTATTTATTTATTTATTTATTTATTTATTTATTTTGTCACAACAATATATGTAGGTATCATACAAAAAGATTATATAGTATATAAACACTTATATGAGTAAATATAAGGAGGTATAAGCATATATATAGGAAGAAGAAAACAACAACAATAGGACAGGAACGGTAGGCACGTTTGTGCGCTTATGCACGCCCCTTATGGTCCCCTTAGGAATGGGGTGAAGTCAATAGTAGAAAGTTTTTGGTTAAAGTTTTTAGGATTATGAGAAGAGACCACAGAGTCAGGTAAAGTATTCCAAGCACTGATGATTCTGTTACAGAAGTCATATTTTCTGCAATCTAGATTAAAGCAGTTGACATTAAGTTTAAATCTATTAGTTGCTCTAGTATTATTGCAATTAAAGCTGAAGTAGTCTTTGATAGGAAGGACATTACAATAGATGATTCTGTGAGTTAAACTTAGGTCTTGTCGAAGGCGACGGAGTTCCAAGTTTTCTAAGCCTAGGATTTCAAGTCTGGTGGGATAAGGTATTTTATTGTTTTCAGAGGAATGGAGAACTCTTCTTGTAAAATATTTCTGGACACGTTCAATTGTATTGATGTCAGAGATGTGGTGAGGGTTCCATATATTCATAACCTTATATGTGAATATGAATGTATTTATATGATTGTAGTCTTCTCAGTGCTGAATCTCCATCTCTCTGCCTATTGTCCAGTTGCACAGTAACAGCAAGAAAACTAGTGGAGCCTATTAGGTAAAAAATTAGATGTCACTTCTTCCTTTTGAACTGTAGCGCATTTCTTTATTTTTTTTTCCCAACCACTAACCCTCGAAAACCTCCTTTCCACTTATGATATCAGCCGACAAAAATGCTTCCAAATTGCCAGGAGATCCATTTGCAACCCCACGTAAAGCATTGGAGGGCCTTATTCAACTATTCACTAAACATCCCGTTCTGACTGAATACGTAGGCTGCTCTGAAACGCTCATTTTACAATGTGAAAGCTACCCAAAAGGACTCAATTAAGGTTACTGAGTCCAGTTTGTGACGTCTTTTGATTCCACTTCTAGTCTTAGAGCATAAATACCCATACAATTAAAGTATTGTATGACTGGCGTTATTCTTTTGCAATGTGCAAAATAACATTACGTCCCAATTATACCGGTGCTGAATTGCAATCCATTGACTAGGAAAGGGCATGGCCCTTTACAAAATTGCTATGTAGGTAGTCTGTTTAGTTAAGGCCCTTTATAGGAAAAAAATGAGTGTAAAATATCAACATTCTTTTTTTTTTAAGTGAACAAACAAGAATACTGTATTCAAAATGAGGCCTTAAAATAGGAGGGATATACATTTCCTTTGAGACCTTCTACAGTTCACTGTTTCAGGTGTCTTTTTTAAAAGGCTTAAATGATGTGGAGTTTATGCAGGGTTACAAAAACTAGATTATATCCTGGAGTCTTGATAGCTACATGCCTATTATTCCATTCCTGGCTTTCACACAGATCCATCCGTCTCCTTCACTTCCTCTCGGAGCACTGTATGATCATAGCTGTCAATCCCAGCAGCCCATATTCATTGTGATAAGGCAGGGGTGTGAGTACCTCAAATCAGTGTTATTCTTGGGAGGCAATCCTCTTACGTTAAAGGGGGGTGGGTTTTTTTGCCTTGACAATAGGTTTCAACTGTCTTGATCTCAAGAGTTAATGCCCTTTGCAAGAAAATTAAATTTGCTTTTTAAATAGTCCAGCTTTTTAAACAGGCACCATCCATTAGTAAGCAACCAGCAATCCAACATTCAAAGGTGATTATATCTTACCTACAAATAGGTTTATTTATACTCTATGTTGGTGCTTCCCAAACATTTTCCTTCGATATCCAAAGCTGTTTTTGGGATTCATGTTGTGCTCTTTATGAAGGGGGAAAGTGGGAAATCCTATTTCATGCTCTATGTAGATGTGGGTGGGTGGAGGGATGGATGGATGGATGACAGATGCACAGATAAATCTTAACCCACATATTGGTACTGATGTGTGCTAGCTCTATGCTTCTTCTACAGTGAGAATGTTTTTTCACCTTTAAAGGAATTTATACGCAAGGATCTTGTGCTTACTGATTAAAACATTCATAGGCAAATTTTGTTAGTTAAATTAGAAGAGCTTCATGAATGTGTGATATCAGGGTGATAAGACAAGTAAATCCTTTTTCAAATTGTAATTGTTCATAGTATCACAAAGTTTGAGAACCCCGTATTTAGAATAGAATAACAGAGTTGGAAAATCTTCTAGTCTTCTAGTCTTCTAGTCTTATAAAGGTTCTCAACCTTTATAGTGCTGCGACCCCTTTAATACAATTTCCCATGATGTGGTGACCCTTTTAATACAATTCCCCATGATGTGGCGACCCCCAACCGTAAAATTATTTTCATTTTGAATTTATCGCGCCTGAAGCCATATTGGCTAGCAATCTGAACTGCTTGCGATTGCCTTGAGGATGGAGACATTAAAGCGGAGACTCCTCCCCTATTAAGTTTATCGCGCCTGAAGCCAAATTAGGCTAGCGATTGGGAGTGATTGCAGCTGGCTTGAGAGGGAGACATCAGAGCAAAGATTTCTCTCTTTTTTAATTGATCGCGCCTGAACCCGAATTCGGCTAGCAATTTGAAGAGCCTGCAGCTGGCTTGTGGAGTCAACCATTGGAGCGCGATTCTTCAACTCACTATACTTCCCATATTTCCGATGGTCTTAGACGACCCCTGGCAAATCGTCATTCGACCCCCAACGGGGTCCCGACCCACAGGTTGAGAACGGCTGTTCTAGTCTAACCCCCTGCTTAGGCAGGAAACCCTCCACCACTTCAGACAAATGGTTGTCAATCTCTTCTTTAAACTTCCAGTGTTGGAGCATTTACAACTTCTGGAGGCAAGTTGTTCCACTGATTAATTGTTCTAATTGTCAGGAAATTTCTTCTGATTCACTTTGTTTCTAAAATTTTATAAAGTTCTACAGATTTTTAAGATATGTCAGTATGTCCTGGCTATTAATTACGTTGGTATTTCTTCTTTTGAAGGGCTATCATGATGAATGATTGTTGAAAATGGTGTTTGCTTAATTTAAATAATAACCTGGATGTGTCCTGCAGCGTTTCAGTGACAACCCCCTTAGGATCACTTGAAAAGAATATTGTTGCCACGAGCCTATCTTCAATACATTTTGTTAAGTTATTCTTAGGAGTTCCTTGCTGAGAAATTAGGAATGAAACATTAAACTAATGGACAACTTGTCATCCTATAAGAAAAAAAACATCTTCAGCCTGTCATGCCCTCTCATATGCCCTCCATTATGTTTTATCAGTCACACAATTCTGTTCAACGGTTCTATTTCTTCTTTTAAGAATTCTAATTTACACTAAACCCTCCAGTAGGCCATCTGTAGCCATTCATAAATTGCTTGCTTATTGATAAGCATAGGAGAAAACCTGCCGTTTCATAATCTCTCTGGCTTAGCCTTTGAAATGGTTTTCCCATTCATGCATCAAGCTCTGTTGGTTTTCTTGTTCCCATGTGCTCTTGTTAAAATGCAATTGTCTCACTGTTACCTTTCCTAACTGGGTGGACTACAACTCCCATCTTTACCAGCCACCAAATCTAACTACTGTGCTTCCATACAACATATCTGGAGGTACTGCTCGTTGGAAATATGAGGGGTCTTTGGTGCTCTCTGAGCTTGGTTGTTTTCTTGCAAACATTTCATTACCCAAACTAGAGTAGAGTAGAGTAGAGTGGAGTGGAGTGGAGTGGAGTGGAGTGGAGTAGAGTAGAGTAGAGTAGAGTAGAGTAGAGTAGAGTAGAGTAGAATAGAATAGAATAGAATAGAATAGAATAGAATAGAATAGAATAGAATAGAATAGAATAGAATAGAGCTGGAAGGGACCTTGGAGGTCTTCTAGTCCAATCCCTTGTGTAGGCAGGAAACTCTATACCATTTCAGACAAACAAGGGTCCAATCTCTTCTTTAAAACTTCGAGTGGAGCACTGGAGATAAGTTGTTCTACTGATTAATTGTTCTAACTGTCAGGAAATTTCTCCTTAGTTCTAGGTTGCTTCTCTCCTTGATTAGTTTCCACCCATTGCTTCTTGTCCTGCCTTCAGGTGCTTTCAGCACTAACATTGAGGATATTAGCTAGTTGGGTAATGAAACATCTGCAAGAAAAGAGCCAAGCTCAGAAAGCACCAAGAACACCTCATGTCAACCCTGAACTAGAAATATTCTCCTTTATTGGCATGGGAAATATTCAGCAAGACATTCTCACCATTTAAAACAAAGTGTTTCCAGAAGTAGATGATTCAAAACTGATAGGTATTATCATAAAGTATGAGAACTATTCTTACTAAAGAATGTCACATCAACTGGGACACAAAAGAGGAACTCTCAGATTTAATAACATCAGGCAAGGAGCCTCAGTCTGGATTCCAGTATTGAAGTAGAGGGGGAAAAAGGACGAGTAGTCCTCAACTTACCACACAGTTCATTGAGTGACCATTCGAAATTACAACAGCACTGAAAAAACTGATTTATGTCTATTTTTCACACTTATGACCATTGCAGCATCCCCAAGGTCATGTGATCACATGACACTTGGCAGCTGGCATGTATTTATGACGGTTGCAGTGTCCCGGGGTCATGTTTTTTTTTTTACCTCCGGAGAAGTAAAGTCAATGGGGAAGTCAGATTCACCTAGCAACCGTGTTACTAAGTTAACAACTGCGATGATTCGCTTATCAACAGTGGGAAGAAAGGTCATAAAATGGGGCAAAATTCACTTTTTTTTTAATTTACATTTATATCCCGCCCTTCTCCGAAGACTCAGGGCGGCTTACAGTGTATAAGGCAATAGTCTCATTCTATTTGTATATTTACAAAGTCAACTTATTGCCCCCCCCAACAATCTGGGTCCTCATTTTACCTACCTTATAAAGGATGGAAGGCTGAGTCAACCTTGGGCCGGGCTTGAACCTGCAGTAATTGCAGGCTGCTGTGTTTTAATAACAGGCTTCTTTACAGCCTGAGCTACCACGGCCCCCCATCACTTAACAACTCTCTCACTTCGCAGCAGAAATTTTGCAGCACTCGGTGCCGAAAAGGTTTGCCATCACTGCCCTAGTCCCTCTTTTCATTACCCTATTCCAGCAACCGTTCTTTATTTGTTTTAGCCTCCAGTCCCGTAATCATCTTTGTTGCTCTTCTCTGTGTGTTAACAAACAGTCAGTGCAAGAAAGACGTGTAGGTTATATTTCTGTGAAATTAAGAAAATGGGGAAGGAGGTTAATTGATTGGAATAAAAATTGCTTGATTTGGTGGCGTGAAGTTGAGTACAGGGAAGTAAAGGTATGATTTTAACTATGTATGAAAAGGCAAAAATATATGCCAGAGAGAATCTGTTGTGGTTCATCAAATTATTGTGGTTACATAGGGAAGTACCAATACCTAGGTTGATCAGTCAGAATATAAATAGCAAAGGGATGAATATACATTTGGAATGCATCATTAATAGTGAAGGACACCAGAGGGTTAAGAGATGCTGCCAAAGGGACATTTTTGCTAGTGTCAAGGGTGTCTCTTGGGGAAAATAGATGCAGGGACAAAAGGAAAGTGAGAAACCAAAAGGGAACACAGATGAACTGCAGGGGGGTGGGGAATCTATGAATTATTATGTATTATGAAAAAGTATTAGGAGATCATCTTTCTAAAGAATAAAAGTAGGCACAAAAAATGGGCATAGAAGCTGTTTGGAATAGAATGAAGAGATGATGTTAATGACATCGCCAAAGGAGTCTGAGGAATTACACTAATGAAAAATATGTAAAAGATTGCTTAATGCTAAAAGTTTTTTTAAAAAAGCATCATTCTACAAAAATGAAAATGAAAGATAGAATATAATGTGCATCAAAAATGATGATTGCAAAGAGTGTAGACGAACAGAACAAGAACCAGTTAAGAATAAAATGGGAAATAAACTAACGGGCATTTTGATGCAGATAACAAACTATTCTGGAAGGGAGTAAAATGGACCAAACATAAAGCCTCCAACACAATCAATGCATGAAAAACAAAGGTGCTGAAATGATCTGGGATCAAACCAAAGTGAGAGAAGGCTAGAAAGGATCTTCTGAAAGGTAAAGTCCAAGAGATGACAATGAGGAAAGCATCTCAGCTTTAGTAGAGTCTAAAGCTGAGATGCACTTTCTAGCCTAGATAGAGCAGACAAAAGGTATGGAGGCCACATTTTTGCTCTTTAGCAGGTCATTAATAAGAAATAAATAGGAGAAAATGGATTTATCTATTGGTTTAAGGAGAGCCAATAAGTGATATTGTGAAGTCATTGCATCTTGGTTTGGACTCCTCTTTTTCTACTCATCAAGAGGATCTTCCTTCATGTACAATTTGATCTCTGTTCCTTTTGGTTGTAAACTTATAAAAAAAAGCATAGGTTTCTGGCATAATTTAAGCATTTTTAGTAGCAAAGCTCTTGAGTAATGGTTTTAAAATCCAAAGTAATATTAATCAGTCAGAAAATAAGCCAGTGTGATTCCTGGGTCCATTCAGCATAACAAACTATTAGATAATCAAATACTATAAGCCAGTTATCCCAGTTTGGTAAACAATGCTTTTTCTGAATTTATTCCACAATTTCTTGGTAACTTGCAGTTTCTTTTTTTTTTTTTATTGAAAAAGTTTAAAAAAAAACAAAGACATTTTCACCCCTTTTTTTCCCCCTCCCTCCCAAAAAACCCCCTTCCCCCCTCCCTTCCCCCCCTCCCGGCTTCCCGGGTCAATCACAAGGTATTGTTATACATAAATCAAACATAGAATAAAATTTTCCCTTCCAATCCAATTAACCTCATCCAAAGCTTTTCATCTCCCAACCCCCTCCCCATTAAATAAAATAACTTTCTAATTATTCAAAGGCAATCTGTTATTTCTTAATCTGATATCTGTTTTGTATATAATCAATCCATTTTTCCATTCAATTAAATATCTTTCCTGTATTGTCTTTTAAAAAGCTGAGAGTTTAGCCATCTCAGCCAAATTAATGACTTTCAGTATCCATTCTTCTATTGTAGGTACCTCTTCCTTCTTCCAGTATTGTCCAATCAACAGTCTTGCTGCTGTTATTAAATTCAGAATCAGTTTAGTCTCAATCCCTGTACAATCCGTTATAATTCCCAAAAGGAAAAATTGTGGCAGGAACTTTATCTTCTTCTTCAGTACATTTTGAATAATCCACCAAATTCTTATCCAAAAGGCCTTAATTTTCTTGCAAGTCCACCAAATATGAAAATATGTAGCATCATCACAATCACACCTCCAACATTTCGCTTGGATATTAGGATACATACGTGATAATTTTTTGGGATCTAAGTGCCATCTATAAAACATCTTATAAAAATTTTCCCTTAAATTCTGTGCTTGTGTAAACTTAACATTTCTAACCCAGATTTTCTCCCATGTTTCCAACATTATTGGTTCCTGAATATTCTGTGCCCATTTTATCATACAGTCCTTTACCAAATCCTTTTCCGAATCTATTTCAAGCAACACATTATACAATCTCTTTATATGCTCCTGGGTCTGATTTCTAATTTGCTTTATTAAATTTTCCTCCCTTTGCATTATACCAATTTTTTTATCTTCTTTCCATCTAGCACTTAGTTGCCCATATTGAAACCAAGTATAATAACTTGCAGTTTCATGTATAGAGCCAGTTGCATGGATCCTTCCTAAGCAAAAAAGCATCAATGTATTATGAAAAGTTTAAATTTCACACTATGAAATTGCAGCTGAACTAAGCCCCATTGTGCATAAACCTTGGGATGAATCTGGGACGAATCAAACCTTGCAAGGTGATACTGCAAGACTTTAATCAAGATTCCAATTCCAATAAAATAAGCAGTTAGGCTATAAAACAGGTTAATGTCTATGTCTAATTATGTCTATGTTATAATTAGGCATAGACAATGGCTAAAATGATAAGTGTGTGTGGAGAGAGAGAGAGAGAAAGTGTGTGTGTGTATATATATATATATATATATGTATATATACTTGTTTGCTGATCAGTTCTCTTAAACTTGATAAAGTCCAGATTTATTTGTTTATCAAATTTCTATATCGTCCATCACATTTGGGTGACCCTGGGCTGTTTACAGAGAAAACAATAAAATCATAAAAAGCCATAGAGTTACAGAGTTGCAACCATAATTAAAGCAGAGTTTAAAAGAATAACAGCAAAGTAAAATGGCAGAGGAAGCCCCTACAAACCACAAACCACCCCCAAGATTGCATGACACTCTTAGATTCCTCCAGACCAGTTGACTCTCTTTCAAAAGGCCAGGAACTCGGGAATCAGCCTTGCCTCTGGGGGCAGAATATTTCCATAGGGTGGGGACAACACCAAAAAAGGCTCTTTTCCTAGATCCCATCAGTCGAAGTTCTTTCATGGATGGGGTCTGTAACAGTGGTGGGTTTCAAAAATTTTTTACTACCGGTTCTGTGGGTGTGGCTTCGTGGGCGTGGCATGGCTTCGTGGGCATGGCTTCGTGGGCGTGGCAAGGGAAGGATACTGCAAAATCCCCATTTCCTCCCAATCAGCTGGGACTTGGGAGGCAGAGAATAGAGGGGGGCAGGGCCAGTCAGAATTTTTACTATCAGTTCTCCGAACTACTCAGCATTTCCACCACCTGTTCTCCAGAACTAGTCAGAACCTGCTGAAACCCACCTCTGGTCTGTAACATACTCTTCTTGTGTTAGATGACAACTTCAAGCAGCCTTTATCAAAAGAACCCTAATGTTGCTTTTCTCAGCTACTTGGGTGGGGATGACTAAAGTTTCAGCCCATCAAATTTGGAGGGTATCAAATTGGAGAAGGCTAAAACATGGATTGAATGCTCCCGATCTGAACAAGCACTCTATGATATATGATAGTTTGGTATTTTATTTTAATTTATTTTATTTATTATCCAAAGGAAATGAATTTTAATAAATTCTGAATCAAACTGCGCTCCAAGACAAAAACAGATACAAAGGAAAAACTAACTAAAGTGCTTTTTTATCATTAACATACCTTAAATACAGGAACTTCGGCAACCAAATGTACAAGATTTATTTAACGCTACAGTATCTAATAATTCTTCGCAGATTATTGCAAGCGTGTTTTTGCTTTGCTATCTGTGACTTCACTGAGAAGGTATGATTGATCTTATTTTCACTTTCCTGTGGGCCTGTAGTAAAAAATTATGCATTTGTTTTTCCTCACATTGTGAGTGCTGCTCTCTTCTTGGACCAAATAATTAATTCCTGCTTATTTGCCAGCCACTAGAGGGAGCATTACACATATTAGCAACACTCTCAAAGATCTACCTTGTTGGTATAAAGATTTTTCATGTTAATGAGATTTTCTCTTCAAATAAAACCGACAACAACTCTGCTCTTTGCAGTAGCTTCTGATTCAAAGAAAAATAATAGTATTTGTTCAAATTATATTTAAGGTATTAAAGAAAACCTTAAAGTACTAAAGGTTTTATATGTATGTGAGATAGAGGGGAATGAAAATAAGAGAATGTAGTTTAAAAAATAGCTTGCTTTATTTTAGAGTAAGGAAATTTAGGTTAGTGTTAGTAGAATAGAGTAACAGAGTTGGAGGGACTTTGGAGGTCTGCTAGTCCAACCGGCTTAGGCAGGAAACCCTATAGCATTTCAGACAAATGGTTAGCCAATCTCTTCTTAACAACTTCCAGTGTTGGAGCATTTACAACTTCTGGAGGCAAGTTGTTCTACTGATTAATTGTTTTAACTGTCAGGAAATTATTGTAAAATAGTGATTTTACAATATTGCTGAGGTGTAAATGGAGGTGGAATTTAAACGCAGATTTCCCAAATTACTATCAACACTCTATAGTGGATTGACTCATTCTCACATCTGACTGGCACGTGAAAGGAATAGACCAGCGGTGTCAAACTCCATTCATTCATTCATTGAGGGCTGCATCAGGGTTGTGTTTGACCTGGGGGGGGGAGTGGGCATGGCAAGGGTGGGCATGGCCAGCTCAACATCACTCATATCGGGGGTGCCTGTGGTGGCCTGAGCGCTCTGCCAGTGAAAACGGAACTCAGAAGAGCCGCACATGACCTTCTCAAGCTCCATGTCGCTGGCAGAGGCACTGCAGGCCAGTCCTTTGCTGTTTCCAGATCTAAGCAACCCATGGTCTGGTCCACAGGTCTTGGGTTTGACATCCCTGGAATAGACCATAATCTACCAAGCTGGTTCATTGCAGGTTGGCAGGTATGATCTGTGTTAGTCTGGGTATCTCTCATGGCCTGTTCGCCTTGGGTGACCCTTCGGAACATATGTCCAACAACATAGCTCACAATTTCATTTACCCAAACAAGTCCCTTCTCTTGTCAAGGTCCCGGTCATAGAAGGAGGACGTCTGATTATAAACACTAATCAAAACTAAACATGGTCAGGTCTTTTTACAGTTGGGTGGGAGATTACCAAGAAACAACAGAGCTGTCATCCAGACCAATGTTTTTCAAATCGGACAACTTTAAGATGTGTCGACTTCAACTCCTGGATTTCCCCAGCCAGTTTCAAAGTCCACACATCTTAAAGCTGCCCAGTTTGAAACACTTTGCTTGAGACTAAGAAGTTGCAAAGTTATTCTGAAAGAAGTCAGTGGCTATGTGACAGCCAAGAAACTCGTGCAAAAGTTGGCATTGGCCTTATTTTAAATTGATTGTGATCTTGCAATTTTAATTTATACTCTGCTGATAAACGGCTAAATAGCCATATCAAAATTTAGAAGACCCAGATTCAGCCATTCATTCCATTAGTGATCTTGAAACAGTAATTCCTCTGTCGAGTCTATTTCTCTGTCTTGGTGAAAGTGGCTGCATCTGTAGAATAAAGCAAAACGCCTTTTTGCATTAGTCAATGTTACTGAAGGGCTCTGGGAAAGGATCCTTTTCTATCTATTAGTTAAATGGCAGCTTTTCAAACACCTGGATCCACTTAGCCTTTAAATTTCCCCAAATGCCCAAGAACAATGTATTAGATATTGCGATAAATTAAATGAAAGACAAAAATATGATATAATGCCTTGGTAAGACCACACTTGGAATATTGCATCCAGTTTTAGTCACTATGATATAAATAAATAAATAAAAAGATATTGAGACTTGCAGAAAAGAACAACAAAGATGGGGCTGGAGGCTAAAACATGAAGAACAGCTGCAGGAATTAGGTATATCTAGTTTAGTAAAATAAAGGATGTGGTGGCTTAGTGGGTAAGATGCTGAGCTTCTCGATCAAAAGGTTGGCAGTTCGGCGGTTCAAATCCCTAGTGCCGCGTAACGGAGTGAGCTCCCCTTACTTGTCCCAGCTTCTGCCAACCTAGCAGTTCAAAAGCACGTAAAAAATGCAAGTAGAAAAATAGGGACCACCTTTGCTGGGAAGGTAAGAGTGTTCCGTGCACCTTTGGTGTTGAGTCATGTCGGCCACATGACCACGGAGATGTCTTCGGACAGCACTGGCTCTTCGGCTTTGAAACGGAGATGAGCACCACCCCCTAGAGTCGGAACAACTAGCACGTATGTGGGAGGGGAACCTTTACCTTTACCTTTAGTTTAGTAAAAAGAAGGACTAGTGTGACATGATAGCAGTCTTCCAATATTTGAGGGGTTTCCACAAAGAAGAGACTGTCAATCAAGAAACCATGGGTGGAAACTAATCAAGGAGAGAAACAACCTAGAACTATGGAGAAATTTTCTGAGAGTGAGAATAATTAACCAGTGGAATGACTTGCCTTCAGAAATGATGGGTGCCCCATTACTGGAGATTTTTAAAAAGACATAGGACAGCGATTTGTCTTTAATGGTATAATGGTCTTGCTTGAGTAGGGGGTTGGACTGGAAGACCTCCAAGGTCGCTTCCAACTCTGTTATTCTGAACTTCCATGTTACTACTCAGGATGGCAAATCAAGAAAGACAATGAGGATGGAAGGCACTAGCAGTAGATTCTGCCAGAGACTTGGGCTGTAGCAGTTCCCAAGGACGTTTAGGGTTCATATACAGTCTGATGAAGCCATGAGCTATAGAATCTGGCACCCAGATACTGCTTCTTGCTCTCTGCCATGACAAGCTCTATTCTAGTTCCTAGCTACTTATGATGGCTCTTCATATATTAGTCTTATTTTCACTAAATTAAAATCCTTATTGAAATAAGTTTACTTATGAGATTTAAGAGCAGCTATTCACCTCTCTTATATTCCAACGTGCTCCATTGATTTATACAAATTCCTACCGGTTCCTCTACAATTCTCATCAGTGCCAAACTTTGTTTGAAAAACTAAAGAGAACTGCAGAAGTCCAGACTATAATTCCCATCTAATCATAGAGAGTTTGGAGGCTGTGACGCAATGTATCTATTGATGGAGACTGGCACCAAGCGAATGATAAGGGATGAGGAAGGGGTAAATAGTTCTATGTCCCTCATTTCTGATGTGAAAAGTAGACCCTGGTGCAGCCCTGTAACTAAATTACAATTTGGGAACCTATTAAATTCGGAATAAATTTAGAAGCAAGAGAGACTAAAACTCCCATAAAACCTATTTCCACAGAAAATACAATACAAAGAAGTATTTCTTTTTTTAAAAAAAAACTTTTCTCATGACTTAATGTCATTAAACATTATAGTATAAAAGAAAATTCAAAAGTCCTCTCTTGTTTGTTTTAACTCTATACTTTGAAATAATTCAGATATTAGCAGTTAAACTGAAAGCGCTTTGGGGAGCTTCATGTTAAAAACTCTGGTTATGTTAAACTGATGTGTCCCCCCCCCCACCCCAAACCCTTTTTTCTTCAAATCAATGTTCAGTGAATAATTTAGAAAATATCTCAGATTTATTTGCTTACTTAATGTTGTTAGGTTCTTCAAAGAAATGGCTTAAGTAAATGAGCTATAAATATTTCATTCTGCTGCTTTCTTTTCTAATTTCAGTTTCTTTGCTTTGTAAGTAAATCTGGATTGGGACCACTTGGTGTGGGGAAAGGGGAGAACCAAATCTTTCTTTTTACCTCTTTGTATGAAACTCACACACACACACACACAATTGATAAGGTGTTTTTTAAAAAAAAAGAAAAGAAAGAAGAAAATGTTACCCATGGAAATGTTTTAAAACTATCTAGCTATAGCGCTTGAGTTTCTTTCAAAGTTTTTCTTTTTTTTTTCTTTCTTTTCTTTGAGATGGGGAACTTGTTTCTCTTCCCATGCTGTAGACAGCAAACCCTTTCTGGATTAAAACCATTATCTATTTACCCCAGAGAAAATAAAGCAGGAGTAAGGCAACACAATATACAAATTGTATATTGTTTAGTTTGACTCCATAAGAAAGCCCTTCTTTGGGGAATTATTTGCCAAACCTCGAAAAAAGTCCATTTTCAGAAAACAATGATTTAGTCAAATCAAATGTTTCTTTTGGATTCAAAATACCACATAGAATTTGCTGCTTTATACTGATTGTCCAAGGGCAGACTGTAGGCACGGCTCCCTCAGTAACCTCTTATTACACGTACATGTACATATCCCAGATAAAACAGAGCTGTGCCAAATTTCTGCTTACTCTTTATGTTTTTCCAGTTCTGCTGTGCTCTTACATTGAACATTCTTGCTTGGTAAACTCGTTGCTGTTCGGTCGTATGCAAACCTTAGGAATCAGGGTGGGAGTTTCTGCTAGCAAGACCCCAAAAAGACACAGTTTTCATGTTCAGATGGCCAGAAATTATTCCATAATTCTGATTTCCCAGATACTAGCCTCTATGTAGGTAGCAGAAGTTTCTTCTAAATGTTTAGAACAAAAAAAGATTAGAGAACACATTATAAAAACAATTACTGGTAAAATAGATAATGTAGAGAACAGACAAATGTGGAAGACAGATTTTTGCACGCGAGATAATAAACGTTCATTCCCTAGTTAAAACCTTAGGAACTAGAAATAATCTCTCTATAAATTCAGCACTGAAAATTTATACTCAAGGAGTCCTTGTCTGTTAAAACCCGTGGGACTTCATTCAGCCCATAACTTTCATTAGCAGTGAAGGGAACACCATGCAATACAACTGCTTCAAGTCAAAGTTAATCCCAATTAAGGATGAAACTCCATCCTTAACTCACTCTATCACAGAAGTCCCTAAACAGTGGGTGATATAGACCATATGTACTGCAAAAAAAAACACAACACCTTGCATTACGCAGGCACAAAACTGTGTTTGCAAATCTGAGCTTCCTTCTTAGTCCGCTTCCTTGTTTTGTCTAGATCAAAGCTTTTCCACAATTCCAACAATGTTTTGGTGGTTTATTTTAGCCACTGAAAAAAAAGGGAGCGCTGATGTAATTCAATGACTAGAGAGATTATTAATAGTTAAGGATGGCAGCTTAGCTTTATTATGTAACACCAACATGGCAGACTTATTAAATAACAGTGCAAAAGATTTTAATATTAAAGCTCACTGTTTATCTAACCCATCTGCATTGGTGCACTTACAGGGTGATTAAGATTTCACTGGTAATGAATTTTTACACGTAGTAAGTGCATAAATTCTTAGTGGATGCATAAAAGATTATTGTCAAGGTAACAGAATCATTGCTTAAAGAAAACTACTTAAATATATGTGGGCGCTCTAATAGGGTGAAACTCTATTCTAATGGATTTATGGATTTTTTTATTTAGAACTACAATGTAGATGATAAATATTAAAATGGATTTAAATGTCATCACCAATTACTATTATCCGTCACTTGATCCTATAAGATAATTTTAAGAAAACCTTTTTAATACACTGAATTAATGCAGAATGTATGTTTCAATAAAAATAAATGTAGATGGTTTTTTTTTTGAAGGTAGAAATACTTCATCATTGGAGCAATTTGCTAAATATTTTTATGCAGTTCCCAACCTCCTAATATTTTTGATTTGTTTGGAGTCTCAACCAAATCAAAGTTCTATGATACATGAAGTCAAACATCATCTGAGTCCTGAAACATTAATTAACAGCTGTACTCTTGTAAAGGAAGCAGTGTGTACCCCTTAAAGACTTTTTCCATAAAAAATGAAGTTATGATTTATGGATCTGATGATTAAACAGGATAAATTATAGAAAGAAGAGAATTAACTTTTAACCATAAATAAGGAGCAAATTTATAATTGTTTTTATAATTGCTGTAAAAAGATTGGAAGCCACTTCTTCCTTTTTTGTTTTCTTTTTTATTTTTATTTTCCTTTCTTGCAGTTTTAACTTTCTTTTCATTTTCTTTTTTGTTACTTTATATTAGTTTACATTAATTTTTATATTCATTTTTTTTAAAAAATATATGTAAATACACACATATATATCAGGCAGTGTATGAGGTACTAGGAGCATAAGGGGAAACTATAATGTTTTAATGAGAGACAATTATTTCTCATATTTTTTTTCTGAATCATGTACCTTTTAGCTAGATAACCTGAATCACAACTTCTAGTGAACTATTTTTACATACTGTATAAGAAAGCAGTGCTTCCAATGGCGGAACGGATTGTGGTGTCAGCAACTTGTCTCTGGCCAAGATCTTTCGAAGCAAGCCAGTCAGTCTCTTGAGGCAGATATTAGAACCATATTAGCTCTATTTAATTCAGAGCTTGGAATCCATGTGCTGATTTTGATAGTGCGACTCTGTTGCAAGAACAAAGTGTTTACTTACCAGCAATAAAAGGATATAATCTATACCGCAGCTTCCCCTTGATCAATTTGATTCCACATTTTGGAAATTTAGAAACGTCTTCAATAGATGAATGTGTGTTTAGTCACACAAGTTGAATTTCTCAAAGAACAGGTATCAGTAGCCCTGGATTTACAACCACAATTGGGACTCAAATGGCAGTCATAAATTGTTGCAGTCATAAGCCAAGTCACCATGTGAGCAGAGTTGATTTTGCGACTGTTTTGAGAACTGTTTTGTTAAACCAGTTACCATGGTTGTTAAGTGAAACCGATGGCTGTAAATCTGAATCCATTTTATCCAGTGGGTGTTTTGTTTTGTTTTGTTTTGTTCTTTTGGTCAGAAAACAGCAAAAATCGTCACGACATGTGATCATGTGATCTTGGGCGTTGCAACCAGTCATACGTGCAAACTGGTTGCCGAACAGCCAAAGTGTGATCACATGATTGGGGGTAGGGGTGGCAGTCATAACCTTGAGGAAGGTTGTGAGTCACTTTTTTCAAGCCTGTCATAACTTTGAACAGTCATTAAGCAACCAGTCGTAAAGTCGAGGACTACCTGTAGGGACAACATCCAGAAATTCTAATTCCACTACAGTGGAAGTGACAGAAAAGCAAAATCATCTCCTTTATGCTGTGCAGAAGGTAAATCTTAGCTGCACTTACCTTGAACACAGCTGACAATCAATACCTTTTAATCAGAAAAATTAACACAGTGGAAGTCCACTGTTCTACAGGGCACTTTGTAAATGTTATAAAATTTTTCTAAGTAGAAAGAGACCTTCCAAGCATAAAACAATTTTTTTGACTTGGAGGACTTTAAATGCCCACAAACTATTTTTTCTCTTTCATTAGAAAGGTACCTTCTGTTTTTAATAGAAGGCTTAGAATGCTGCAGATGCTTAATTCTTCCCCTCGCCCCCCAAGCAAATTTTATCCTCCTTTTCCCTCTATGGGTCATTGTGGTTTTTATTTTTATTTTTGATATTTTGATGAGGTCTAAAAACTTTTTTTAAAAATCCTCACCTTCATTGGTAACCAAACTAGGCTTTGAGATACTGAGCTCTTTTTTTAAAAGAAAGAGAGAGAGAGAGAGAGAGAGAGAGAGAGAGAGAGAGAGAGAGAGAAAGGGGGGGGGGAAAGAGGAAAAACTTAAAAGTTACATGGAAGGAAAAGAAGCCTTTGGTTGGAAAAGAAATAAAGAGGGGAAAAAATCAGGCTAATCAAAGTTAAAATAAAGTCTTCCCCCCCCCCTCCAGATACTCCTGTCTATAACATGTTGTTCCTTATAGAAAGTGGGATATGGTGGCATTTGCTGATTAACTTGCTCGACAAAAGTGACAGCTGCTGAGGGTGTATGTAGATAAGCCGCACAGCGCAGTTCCGCCTTTGTACATCTGTCAGCAAAAAAGGAATACTAAAGAGTGAAAAGAGGCAAATTGGTCCCAAAAGGCAACCTATTCAACATAGGAGGTTTGCTCTATTCAAGCACTCGCTGTGAAACTCAAGTACTCGCTAGCTTATTCAATTTCATTCACTCTTTAGAACGAGCCCACAAGTGTTTAATTTCTTATGCCTGTGAATAAAAGGTTGAAGGGAGCTTGGATTTTTTTTTTAAAAAAATGCACGCACGCGCACACACGGACACACACACACACACACACACACACACACAACAAAACTATATTATTGTTGCCGCTGCTACTATTATTATTACTGTTAGCCTTAGCATTAATTGTTCAGATTTGCTAATCAGTATCCACAGCATTAGCTCATTCACCAGTTCTTCCGTAAATCCTGGTGCAATTAAATTGGAAGACTCTGCAGCAGGAGTCAGCTTCTCCATGACTTTTTTTAGGACTTGTTTTCCATTCTGAAAGTGGAAATTACTTTTCTCGGGGCATCGTGGGAAGAGAGATGCCAAAAAAAGAGCTGCTGCGATTTAATAAGGCCCTAGATGTGCTGTTGGGTTGTTACTGAATTTTAAGATTCCCAGATCAGCCTCAAGACAAGGATTCCCTGGGTTAGGTGTCATTTAAATTCCTCTCTTAAGGGGAAAAAAGAGTCCACCTATTTTTGGAGGCAGGTTTATTTTTGAGGAATCGTGTCCAGGATTCTGTTGTAAGAAGTATCTCCATTAATCAGACAAATGTGGGTATCTTCATTAAAGACAGAACGTGTCTATATTCCATTTATTCCATGGATAGAGAAGACTGTGTTTTAAAAGCTCTAGTCCTTAATAATCTCTTGTACCATTCTGCTTCCCTTTCAACTGGCACTACTAGCAAGTTGTTATTCCAGCCATTATGAAGCACAAACACAAAAATGAAAGGATCCTTGTATATGGTAGGGATTGCTAGAGTAGATGATAGTAACAATAGTTATAATAATATACAAATTTGAAAGGGAGCCATTGGAATGATAAAAGAGGTAAAATAAGCAGGTGGCATTCAAGGTTATGAACACTCTGGGGTTACTCTGCCTGGGATACAATTGACCCAAACTTAGTGCGGAAAACAGAAGTTGTCAGATTGCTAAACAACAATGTGCTTTCAATGTACTGGGGTGTTGAATTCAGTGCCATTGCTGGGGGGTGGGAACCCCATTTCCCCCTATCCTCATATCCTTATCCTGACTGTAATTCCTGTAAAAGATAACAAATCCCAGATCCCAGGCATTTTCTTACTCGTATATATGAAATATATATAGCACAGACCTATTCAGATGCTGTCAGTTATTATTCTGTACGATATTTATAGAATATATATATACACAGAATATGTATATACTGATATCTATTTGTTCCTCCTGATATAACTGATGCCAACAGTAGCCAAAAGCTGTCATTTACTGACAGCAACTTGAATGCAGTAAGTTGAGATAATGAACACAGTAAGGACTTGTGTGTGTGTATGTGTATGTATTTTTAAAGATGAAGCTGTTCACGAAAATGTACACTTTCTAATAATGAAGGAATCCAGACGAACAGGAAAAGGCTTTCCCTTAAAATTGAAATGGCAAAAAGTGACCCACGATTATTTGGTGACCAGCAGCAATTTTGAATTATTCCCAAATTACATTCAGTTTTACAGTCAGAAAAATATTTATTTTATTTTATTTATTTATTTTATTTGTCAAACACAACAGTATATATAAGTATAAGCATGAAATAACTATACGAATTGGATACAATCAAAGGGAACATTAGGACAGGAACGGTAGGCATGCTGGTGCTCTTATGCACACCCCTTACAGACCTCTTACGAATGGGGTGAGGTCAATAGTAGATAGTCTTTGGTTAAAGCTTTGGGGATTTTGGGAAGAGACCACAGAGTCAGGTAGTGCATTCCAGGCATTAACAACTCTGTTACTGAAGTCATATTTTCTGCAATCAAGATTGGAGTGATTGGATTAAATTTAAATCTATTGTGTGCTCATGTATTGTTGCGATTGAAGCTGAAGTAGTCTTCGACAGGAAGGACATTGTAGCAGATGATTTTATGAGTTATACTCAGGTCATGCCAAAGGCGACGGAGTTCTAAATTTTCTAAACCCAGGATTTCAAGTCTGGTGGCATAAGGTATTTTGTTGTGATCAGAAGAGTGGAGAACTCTTCTTGTAAAATATTTCTGGACACGCTCAATACCATTCAGCAACAAGGAACTTTATTTGTCCCAGAGCTGTGGAAAAATCTTCAGATGGAGATGCATTGTAGCTTTTTCAAATAAATGAAATTTGAGGAGTTACTGTCACCTGTAATGATGCTCACACACCTTCTTCCTACGTCTGAAGGTTGTTCGATAATAATAGGGGGAAAGATGAATTAGATAAGAACATAGGTATCATGCAATTCTATTAAATTTGTTTCCTTCTTTTCGTCTTGGGCATTCTGTTGCTTAGACGTCACAAAATGAGAAGCCGAGAACAAGTGACTAAGTAATTTGTGCTCAGCATATTCTTTAATATGCTAGGATAAGAAGCCGGAGTTAAACAATGTTTTTTGCGCAAATGAGTGACAGGTCTCTAGACCACATTTCAGAAAAAAGGAAAAGGCAATAGACTCCATCTTGATTTGATTACAAGGCTTTGCTGAGAGAATTCGAACATGTGTGAGCCTCTCCAAAGATAAAAGAGTGTCTTGGACACCAATGCCAACTTTTGAAATACAACCATTATGCATTATTACTTCTTTTTTTTAAATGCACATTTTGTAGCTTTGGGGCCAAAGGTAGAAAAGCAAAGGGTGCAAAATGCACAGAGATGTTACTGTTAGCAAAGTTGGCATTTCTTTAGTAAAAATGCATCCTGTCAAGACAGATTTGAAATCAATTGATAGGATTCTCTTGATTGTCAATATAAGTGAACTTCTCTCCCTGTCATCAGTACTGAGAAAAGTGCAAAACTGCAGAGAACCTGAGGATACCATAGTGGAAAGAGGAAGAGACTCCAAGGGGCTGTCATTTGTTTTTCAGATATTGATTTTATGAAATCATTGACCCAGTAGTCTATCTGCTGGAAGTAAACTTGGATAATGCCCAGAAACTGATTGTTAATCTCTTTCTTTGATCTTGAATGGAACTGCCAGTTATGATATAGCATCCAAGATAGTTGCATAAAGAAATGCCATAAATATTAATAAATTAATTAGGATAAATTAATGCCCAGAAACTGCCATTTTGATATCCTTTGGCCTAATTATAAATACTTAGCCCTAAAGAAAATAGGTCACCAGACTGACAGTTGCAAGAAATCAAACTACACTCAGAGTTGGAGTAGTTTCTTTACTAGAATTAAACAAGAATGTGATCATTTCTCTTCATTCTTTCTCTTTGTTGTGATCGGTATTGCCTCAAGATTCTAAAATTCCTTTACTTCTAAACTCAGATGAATTCCAATAAGAAACTCTTTGCTATTATAGCCACTATATTTCCAACAAGAAAAAGTTGAAAGGCCATTTCATAAGTCATTAATGGGATAAATATATTTAGGATCTGAAGAGGCTCGGTACTTATTAGAATTAATGACCTTAATGTTTCCAGAATCAATATGAGATTTAGGCTGCTGTCCAGCTGTACGTACCAGAAAGGACACATTCTTCGAAAGCATTCATAAATTGCTCAAAAGTGTATTTTAAAAACATATTTGCTAAGCTTTCATAATTTATGGTGAGCTTACCCAGTTAAAGAAATCTTAGTATATAACTTGCAATATTTTAATACCGGGGTCTCCAACCTTGGTCCCTTTAAGACTTGTGGACTTCAACTCCCAGAGTACCTCAGCCAGCTTTGCTTTGCTGGCTGAGGGACTCTGGGAGTTGAAGTCCACAAGTCTTAAAGGGACCTAGGTTGGAGACCCCTGTTTTAATATATAACTTCTGAATCTGGTAAAAAAATGGGAAGGAAAGAAGGAAGGAAGGAAGGAAGGAAGGAAGGAAGGAAGGAAGGAAGGAAGGAAGGAAGGAAGGAGCAAGTGATTCATGCATGTCATTATCATGCAGATAGCATGATTAAGTACATGCATCATACATGAGACATAACTGTAGCTTCCAATAGATACCAATAGTGGGACTAGACGTTGCTTTACAGGAGTTATTATGGCGGAAGATGACTTTGCTTTTTCTATTCCAATATTTGAAGAATATATCTTCTAAGATACTCTTTTCTGTTATTTTTATTCATGCCAGCATTGAAAATATTGCTTTCATGTGCTCAATCAATTAATCTGATCTATGTGATACATAAGTTAGTTTATTAGCTTATGCTAGGCATCTGAGAACCTGGTTGGCCATAAAATATTCCCAAGCTTCTAAGAGTTCCAGGAACCCATCTAGGGATGCAAAATAATTCAGCAGAGTTTGGGAAGCTGGGGTGTTAAGGAAGTAGAAGTGATTTCTGTCCTGGACATAGATTGATGATGAACATGATCATGAAGCCGTACGGGTCTGGATGGGGAGAAACAGACTTAAGCTCAATCCCTCCAAGACGGAGTGGCTGTGGATGCCGGCACCCCGGTACAGCCAGCTGCAGCCACGGCTGGCTATCGGGGGCGAGTTATTGGCCCCAATGGAAAGGGTGCGCAACTTGGGCGTCCTCCTGGATGGGCGGCTGTCGTTTGACGATCATTTGGCCGCCGTCTCCAGGAGGGCTTTTCACCAAGTACGCTTGGTTCGCCAGTTGCGCCCCTTCCTTGACCGGGATGCCTTATGCACGGTCACTCACGCTCTTGTCACTTCCCATTTGGATTATTGCAATGCTCTCTACATGGGGCTGCCCTTGAAGTGCACCCGGAGGCTGCAGCTAGTCCAGAATGCAGCTGCGCGGGTAATAGTGGGAGCAACTCGTTGCTCCCATGTAACACCGATCCTGCGCGGCTTGCACTGGCTTCCTGTGGTCTTTTGGGTGCGCTTTAAGATTTTGGTTACCACCTTCAAAGCGCTCCATGGCTTAGGGCCCGGGTACTTACGGGACTGCCTGCTGTTACCTCATGCCTCCCACCGACCCGTACGCTCACACAGAGAGGGTCTTCTCAGGGTGCCGTCCGCCAAACAATGTCGGCTGGCGGCCCCCAGGGGTAGGGCCTTCTCTGTGGGAGCTCCTACGCTCTGGAAGGAACTTCCCCCTGGATTGCGTCAATTGCCTGATCTTCGGACCTTTCGCCATGAGCTGAAAACGCATTTATTTATTCAAGCGGGACTGGCTTAATATTTTTAAATATTTTTAAATTTTTTAAACGGGGTTTTATTATTTTAGGGTTTGTAATTTTAAATTTTAAATCTTTTAATTGGCCATTTTTCTAATATGCTCGGTTTTAAATTGTTGTTTTAATTGTATATTCTTTATGTTTTATCTTTTGGCTGTACACCGCCCTGAGTCCCTTGGGAGAAGGGCGGTATAAAAATTTAATAAATAAATAAATGATGGTAGGTAAGTAGGGAGAGAGTGGGGGAATAATTTAAGAATCCTATGTTACAGTTTCATTCCCATTATGGACACTCTTTAAAATTATTTGCTGTTGAGGCTTTAATAAATTGAGGTTTAAGAATGGTATGGAGAGAAAAAGTTCCTTCAGCTCTCAGGTTCATTCATTGTTTGTTTGGTTTTTTTGGGTTGTTGTTGTTGTTTTTGAGCATCTATGCCGCGGTGTGGCTCAGGCTGTAAGATAGCCTGTTATTAAACACAGCTGCCTGCAATTATTGCAGGCTCGAGTCCCACCAGGCCCAAGGTTGACTCAGCCTTCCATCCTTTATAAGGTAGGTAAAATGAGGACCCAGATTGTTGGGGGGACAATAAGTTGACTTTGTATATAAATATACAAATAGGATGAGACTATTGCCTTACACAATGTAAGCCGCCCTGAGTCTTCGGAGAAGGGCGGGATATAAATGTAAATAAAAAAAAAATCTCAGCAGTAGATATAGATAAAATCAGCAGATCTCAAGATCTAAATCTGAAATCCTGATGGATTTCTGCCATTTCCATATTTATACCCGCAACAACTGAGAACCTAGTAGATGAATTTAGGGGAAAACACACATGTCATGTGTGTGCTTGAGAGTTATATTTCTCCGATCTGTCAAAACTGGGAGTCAGAGCTGTTCTTTAACATCCCAGAAAGCCTACCATTCATGAAGATGTATCCCCTCGGTTCCTTTCCTTTTAAACTCAGCAGGATCCCAGGTTCTTTCATTCCACTGAATGCATTACCTTCCAAACACCTTGTATTCAAAAGTCGGTTACCAGAGTCCCCCTTTCAGCCTTTCAAAAGAGATTCTGCAACCCGGACCAGAAAGAAGGGGTCATCTCATCCCTGTGATTTCCCAGGGCAGAGGATCTACCAGGGTGATGCTTAATAGGTTTGAGCAGCCTGGATTCATTCTGGTTGGAAAGCCCAGAACTGAACTCGAGGGTCATGGGTGTGAGTTACTATGGTTATGGAGCAGCATCACCCAGAGTTTAGCTCTCATGGGCATCAGAGCACATCATAATGGGCAAACGGCAGTGGTTAAAGCAAGCAGGTAGGATTACTATGTTCTTTTGTCAGAAGTCTATAATGTCTTCTCCTCCGTTTTAAAGGCTCCTCGGTTGTCTCAAATCCACCCAAGCAGCCACCTGCTGAGTAATTTTGTATGTTTAATCTCTCACCCTTCCCTACAAGCTTTTGGCTAATTTGAGGCATCCGTGACCTAGAAAAACTCCCTTCCGAGGCAGGGAGAAGAGAAAGAAAAAATATTCTTTCAGCCGACTTTTCTAAGACCTTTTGAATGGCAGAAAAATGTCTGACTGAACTGCATTGGGCCTTTTGCTTAATGGTTTGTGAGCAAGAAGGACTCTCTCTCTCTCTCTCTCTCTCTCTCTCTCTCTCTCTCTCTCTCTCCCTCCCTCCCTCCCTCCCTCTCCCCTCCCCCCCCATCTTACACACACGCGCACGCACGCACACACATTTACTTTAACTTCCCCCCATAAAACTTGTCACTTCAGATTGCCATCAGCCACCACAACAATAATCATTTCATGCTTATTGCTAATTGCAAGCACAGCTGAGGCCCAGCGGGGGACTCCTTGCACAGTCCCAGGCCTTTATACCAGCCTCAATCTGTTGTATGGCACTTGTTCACACACACACACACAAAAGCTACCAGCAAAGGCAGAAAGAGGCAGAGTCACAGGTTTCTTGTAATCCTTCTGCTACCCTGCTGACAATTCAGCCCTATAAGCATTCCTGGTTTTGTCCGCTTCTTTTACAAAAGCTGGAGTGACCTTAAGCTTCTGTGTGAGCAGGCCGCTTCAGTCCACCCCGCAACCATCGCCACCGCCTCCCAGCAGCAGCACCCGAGGAAGAATAGAGTAGAGTTCCTTCAGGTGCATTAAGAAGCCGGGCTGCATCTGGCTTCCGAGATTCTGTTTGCAGAACCCCTGGAGGGAGCTATGGCTTCCTGTAACATGTAAAATGTGAGTGTGAACTCAGGGTTCATGGCAAGGAACAGGAGGTCAGGCTTCCATTCAAATCTATGAAAAGGAAACCAGAGTTTGCAGATGTTCTGCTGGATGTGTAATGACACCACCTCCCTCGGAGTGCAGGAACCCAGCACAGCTTTTCAGAAAATGTGCTGCCCTGCCATCCCCGGGTGTTACTTTTGCAGATTTATTCATATCATTTTTTTTTCCCTTGTAAATTCGGAGGCACATTTAGGACTCCAGTAACACCGTAGACCAGCGAGAGTGGCGTTCCAAAACTCAAAAGCGATCTGGGCTGCGATAGAGGCTGGGATGATCATGCATTATTGACGTACTTTTTTTAAAAACAACCTTTTTTGATTGTTTTAAAATCATTTAATTGTGATCCCCCCCCCCCGGATTACAAAGCTTGTCCTTCCATTCAGAGAGATGGCATGACTGTCTCCCAGCAGTTAATTCCGAGTGTCGTGAGAAGGAAGCAACTTGCATCTTATTTAATGCATTGTTTTTGTACTTTGATTACCCAGAGAGCTGCTTATGAGATTTTCTGCCTCATACACCAAACTACCTTATATAATCTGCCATTCGGTTAAGGGCTAAATTACTGCAGCTTTAACTCTGGCTATAAAATGTCTCCTCATGGCTTTAGCTATTCCCTGCAATTGTCTTTCCCTACATACAAATAGACTAGTATTAGCTTCTTTCACACCAGAGAGGTCTACAGCAATCTCACAGTCATGGGGAGAGGGAGGAGTAAATTTTCAAATAATCTCTGTAGCTGTGACTTTATTGATTGATTTCTGGGTTCATTTCTGCTTTATCAACCCAAACAACCTGGGATTTGAAACCTTTATTACCTAGCCCAGGATAGTCTGTTTAATTAGGAGCGTAATGCATCTTAAGCTAATTTTCAGTATGGCTTTTCTGGTCTCTGTCATCTACAAAACACACAATGAGGTAAACCAGGAAGGAAGGAAGGAAGGAAGGAAGGAAGGAAGGAAGGAAGGAAGGAAGGAAGGAAGGAAGGAAGGAAGGAAGGAAGGAAGGAAGGAAGGAAGGAAGGAAGGAAGGTCAATTGACAGAGACAATTCTGCATGCTTGAGTTATTTGAATGGATGGTTTGTTTGTTTGGTTTTTTTATTGTTGAACTGCCCGATCTTTTCAATCGACCTTGAATTTATCAACTGATATGCAGGGTTGTCCCAGTGACATTTTTCAAAGCATGACAGCAACTACCATCATAGCCAGGACTTTAGACCAGTGGTGAAATCCAATTTTTTTTACTACCAGTTCTGTGGGCATGGCTTGGTGGGTCTGGTGTGGCTTGGTGGGCGTGGCAGGGGAAGGATACTGCAAAATCTCCATTCTCACCCCATTCCAGGGGAAGGATACTGCAAAATACCCATTCCCTCCCCACTTCTGGGGGAAGGATACTATAAAATCTCCATTCCCACCCCACTCTGGGGCCAGCCAGAGGTGGTATTTGCTAGTTCTCCGAACTACTCAAAATTTCCACTACTGGTTCTCCAGAACCTGTCAGAATCTGCTGGATTTCACCCCTGCTTTAGACATTGCAAAAGCCACTTTTACCAATAGAAGAAAGGCAATTGCACTTGGATGTCACCGTGACTCCATAATATAGAGAAGTGGGCAGCAGACAAGCAGCTGCAAATGCTGGGACCCAGCAAAGGTCTAGAAAGTTTTATTCCTTTGAACCTTCAGTTTACAAACAATTAAATCCAATCATTATATCCAATGAAAGTGATAAGATATCATGGCAGAAGTAGTTTACAGGTAGTCCTCAACTTATGACCACAACTGACCCCAAATTTCCAGTTGTTAAGTGAATTTTGCCCCATTTTACAACCTCTCTTGCCACCATTGTTAAGTGAATCACTGCAGTTATTAAGTTAGTAACACAATTGTTAAGAGAATCCAGCCTCCCCATTAACTTTGCTTGTCAGAAGGTCTCAAAAGGTGATCACATGACCTCGGGACACCGCAACCATCATAAAGATGAGTCAGGTACCAAGCTTCCAAATTTTGATCACATGACCACGGGGCTGCTGCAATGGTTTTAAGTGTGAAAAACAGTCCTAAGTCACTTTTTTCAGTGCCGTGGTAATTTTGAACAGTCACTAAAGGAACTGCTGTAAGCCGAGGACAACCTATATAGCCTTTTCTTGCTCTAAAGATGCCTGGAAATTTAGTCAGTCCTTTCCCTTTACGGAAACCTGCTCTTTTGCTTCCCACTGGCCATCCTGATTGAAAGACCAATTCAAGTCTCCACCAGGGAAGAGAGCTGTTTTCAAGAGTTGGGATGTTCTATCAGGCAGAGTAAGAAAGTCCCACAACAGCAGCAGAGGGTTTCACATATTCTTACCACCGGTTCGCTGCACGCACGCACGCTTGCTTCATGTGCTCGGGCGTCTTCCACGCATGCGCCCGGCCTTCCATGCATGCCGTTTGCTAGCACAAGCACATTCTGCACATGTGCCCGGCCTCAAAAACTTGGCTAAAGAGGATGGCATTACACCGGGGCAGGTGGGCGGCCAACCACAGTCGCCAATACCGGTTTGCCCGAACTGGTCCGAACCAGCTAAATACTACCTCTGCACAACAGTTCCTTTGGTCTTTCGCGTATTCCCAACTATCATCTTGAGTTTGCTTTGTCCTTCCTTTCCTTCCCTTCTCAGCAGCCCTCTTCTCTCGGCCTTTTAACTCATTGGGCATTAAGTTGATGGGAAAATGCATTCCCTGATGATGTCACTTAGTCTCAAGGATGAAGAGGTGTTCCCTTCACCTCACTGAATAATAAAAAGGCATCTAAGAAGACAGACAGACCTTAATCTCAAAGCACAATCACACTGTGCTAAATGTGCTGAATTTGCTGACTGAATGTAGATGAAACAGAAAAGCCTCTTTCATCCTGTCTACACTTCATAGGAAGTTCTGATTGGTTGGTTTTCTGGGTAAGCAAAGAGAGAGAGAGAGACAACAGGAGTTTGCCAGAAGAGTTCAATAGGAGGATGAGAGGGCAATGATCAGAGAAGCTATGTGTTCTGAAAGAGTGTATACTAAGCTGTGATGTCTATGGACAAACCATATATTGAATGGTTTCTGATTGCAAGATCTGTATCCTGCTATTTGCTTGGTGTTGGTTATTGAGTGACTGCTTGCTTTCCAGTAACCAGCATCTGAAAGAGGAATATAAGACAGCAAGTTCCAGCAAATGAATCTCATTAAGCAACTGAATTGAAAGCAATAACCAGGAATGTATTAGATAAGTGTAAAGCATAATCTGTTAACAAATTTTCAGTTAAGTGTTTGTATTTGGCGACCATGAGAATTTGAGGAGGGAACAAGAAGAAATTGGAGTCTAAATTTGTGACCTCTAGTGCTTGTGACTCAGTGGCTAAGTGGCTCAGTGGTAAGATGCTGAGTTTGTCGATCGAAAGGTCAGCAGTTCAGCGGTTTGAATCCCTAGTGCCCCATAATGGGGTGAGTTCCCATTACTTGTCCCAGCTTTTGCCAACCTAGCAGTTCGAAAGCACGTAAAAATGGAGGTAGAAAAATAGGGACCACCTTTGGTGGGAAGGTAACAGCGTTCCATGTATCTTCAGCGTTTAGTCATGCCGGCCACATGACCACAGAGACGTCTTCGGACAGCGCTGGCTCTTCAGGTTTGAAACGGAGATGAGCACTGCCCCCTAGAGTCGGGAACGACTAGCACATATGTGCGAGGGGAAATTTTACCTTTACATTTAGTACTTGTGACATGTTTGTCTTCCTATCTGAAAATAATCTAGGGTACCTTTGCAGCAGATTAAAGTTCACAGCAGTCCTTGAAGAAGAAGCAAAAGCATTGGGCTAATGTTTGGCCATATTTTGGCCAATGACAAAAAAAAAAAGGAACGATCAGTTCAAAGAAAAGCTGTGCAACCAAAATGATGCAAGCAACTCTTTATAAGGAAGACAAAAAGAAAGAAACCAGGGGATGAAAATAATAAGAAGAAAGAGATGTAAATGATACTCTGCAAAACTTGGCAAGTGAAACCAGCTATAAGCATTCAAAAGAAGATTGGGAGACAAATTCACTCGTGTTCATGTCGGAAGCACCTAAGGTGCTTTCAGGTTGAAAGGATTAGCCAGTGACATCATTGTTACTTGGTTGATGCCTTGCTGGGAGTTCCTTTCATGTGCTCATTAATGTGCCCATCAAATGGTACCTATCTATCTACTTGCGATTATGTACTTTCAAACTGCTAGGTTGGCAAGAGCTGGAGCGAATAACAGGAGCTCACCCCACCGTGAAGCAGCACTCATGTCTTGAACGTGGGCTTGCTGATCATCAACCCAGCATCCTAATCACATGAGCCACTGTGCTCCAGGAGATAAACTTATGTATCCCTAAAAGACAGAAAAAATACAACTCTTCCCTTTAATAGAATTCTTTATTGGTCATGCGTGATTGGACACACAAGGAATTTATCTTCAGTGCATAAGCTCTCAGTGTACATTTTATGTACAGTGTATGTAAAAGATATTCATGATAAATCACGATCATAGTAATCATAAATACATTCATCATAAATCATAAGATACAACAGGGATAGTCATAGGATACTAAATAAGCAATCAATAGAATAGAATAGAATAGAATAGAATAGAATAGAATAGAATAGAATAGAATAGAATAGAATAGAATAGAATAGAATAGAATAGAATAGAATTTTTATTGGCCAAGTGTGATTGGACACACAAGGAATTTGTCTTGGTGCATATGCTCTCAGTGTACATAAAAAAAAAGATACGTTCATCAAGGTACAACATTTACAACACAATTGATGGTCAGTATATCAATATAAATCATAAGGATTGCCAGCTAGGTGCTAGGAAACTAAATTGTGCTAGGAAACTAAATAAAACAATATAAATTGTAAAGCTACAAGTTTTAAGTTATAATCATAAGTAGAAAAGGAGAAAAGTAATAGGAAGGATGAGAAGAAGAATAGTAATACAGTCTTAGTAGATAATTAGTTGTTTAGCAGTGATGATGGCATGAGGGAAAAACTGTGCTTGTGTCTAGACGTTGTGGTGTGCAATGCCCTATAACACCGTTATAAGGCATTGAGAGTAGAAGTTGACACAATTTATGTCCAGGATGTGATAATTAATAATTGTATAATTGTATAATAATAAATAATGATTAATAAGGCAAAAGGAAGAGTTGCAGATGTTGGTAACTTACTACTTATAAAGAAAGAACATTACAATGCTCTAGACAGCATCTGGGTTGAAATACCCTATTGTCAAAATGCTCTATGCAATCAAATTGAGGATAATGTAGTGGTTCTTTGGAGATTTGTTGGTTTATTTTTAACTGAATGTCACCCAGAGTCACACTTTTGAATTGGGTAGCCCTATAAATCCAATAACTAAATGAAGGTATTGAACAAGATTTTCATTTTTTGTGTGTAGAGTATAGGATTTTGATTATTCCAAGGGTTACTTTATGGCTCAGGTAGCATGGCACAGACATAAATTTAGTTTTTTCACTCGTCAGTCAGTTGATTGGTGGGGGCACAGACTGGTTCATGGTGTGTTTCCTACCTTTTCTTAGCATTCCAAGGTTGGCAGGAGTGAAGGCAATTATAATGCCAGCTTCAAACCACTTCGAAGAGATCAGGTAGTACCAATAATGTGCAAAATCTAAAAGGTCTGTCACTATATTTAAAGCTTCAGTGCTGCTGTTGATAAAAATAACTCTCATCGCTAAGAATAAGGAATGAGTTCAGATAAAGTAGAAGTTCCTTTTTACATTATAACAAGGGTAGGCAGAAGGGCTTTTAAAAATGAAAACCACAAAAGTTACAAGTTTCGAAAGCTACTCCAAATTTCATCCATGAGATAAGTTGAAAAAGTCATGTACCTTTGTGTATTCCGTATTACTGGAAGAAAAATGTGTGAAATTCTTCTGTTCGTGTTGGTTGAGAATTACGTGAGCTGAAATCCAATGGGAAGGTCTCTGATGAGGAAAAAACTGTTCTAAAGAAACTAATCATTCATGGTAAAGCAAGAGTATTTTTTAAATAATTATAGTAGGGATCCATGAACACCCATAACGGCATTGTTAATTAGTTAGAAATGGTAAACAAGTGAATTATTCTGAGAACTGGGAAAATGTCATTTTTGGAAACTTATGTTCTACTAAAGAAATGTATTTATTCATTCATTGTTATCCATTCTTTATTATTTTTATACATAACTCAAAGCAGTGAACATACCATAACTCCGTGAGATAGGTTGATTGAGCTGAAAGAAAGTTACTGGCCCAAAGTCACCCAGCTGGCTTCCTACCTAAGGCTGAACTAGAACTCACAATCTCCCAGTTTCTAACCTGGTGCCTTAACCATCCAACTAAACTTATCAGTCTTATCAAACTTTGTCAGAATTATTAGTACTGTCATACTAATATGGGCATACAGAAAGAAGGCACCTCTAAAATGGTTACAAAAGCATAACTTGTGTACTTTCAGTTTTGGATCTCTTCAGTCTAACAATCCTCCCAAATAAATAGCATAAGAACTCAGTGATTCAGATTGCTTAGAGCAAACTCAAGGACCGAAGGCCATATCCGGCCTGCGGGGTGCTTAGATCTGCTTCACGGGGCCTCTGCCAGCAAAAATGGAGTTCGGGGGGGCTGTGTGTGGCTTCTCCTGGCTCCGTTTTCCCTGGCAGAGGGCTAGCAAAACAAACTAAAAACAAAACAAAAGTAGAAATGTTTCCCCTTTTGCATTTGAGCATGCAAGAAGGGGTGGGAAAGGAGAAAGGGAAAGAGGAAAGACAAAGAAAAAAAGAAGATGGGAAGCAAGCAAGGAAGGAAAAATAATTAAAATAATAATAATAATAACAACAACAGAGTTGGAAGGGACCTTGGAGGCCTTCTAGTCCAACCCCCTACACCATCTCAGTCAGATGGTTATCCAACATTTTCTTAAAAATTTCCAGTGTTGGAGCATTCACAACTTCTGCAGACAAGTCGTTCCACTTATTAATTGTTCTGTCAGGAAATTTCTCCTTAGTTCTAAGTTGAAAATTTCTCCTTAGTTCTAAGTTTCTCCTTAGTTCTAAGGAGAAAGGAGGGAAGGAAAAAGAAGGGAAAGAAGGAAGGAAGGAAGGAGATTATAATGAGAGTGAGGGAGGGTCTGAAGGAAGTCCTGCCTTAGCACTTGACCCCCACAGGTGCCCCCAACACGAGGGATGTCAAGATGGCCACGCCCACTCTGGCCAAGTCTACCCCGGCCACACCCACTCCACCTCCCACTCTACCTCCACCAACCCTGATGCAGCCCTCAATGAAATCGAGTTTGACACCCCTGGTTTAGAGCCATTCCTATTTTTTTATTATTTTTTTTTTATTTTTTTTTGTTTACATTTATACCCCGCCCTTCTCCGAAGACTCAGGGCGGCTTACAGTGTATAAGGCAATAGTCTCATTCTATTTGTATATTTTTACAAAGTCAACTTTGTATTTGAGAAGCAAGGTGATAGAACAGCTAAGAAATGGAACCAGGACTGATCGAGACTATGGAGATAATCTGCCCATGTTGTCCTTGAAGCACACTGAATATCAGCATAGGTGTGATATTAGCTGTGTACAATAAAAGGTGAAATGCTTTTGGATAAGGCTTTGGAGGCCAGGTTTAGTTCTAGTTAATGTGACTGGAGTATGAAAGGAAAAGTATACTAAAATAATACTGGCCTTCAGTCCTACTTTTTTCTATCAACTTAGGGCAGCAGATATACAGTCTCTTAACTGTTGCTGTGTTTCTTCTCAGACAAAAACTGATGGACAATACGATCTCTTTTAAGCAATATATTATTTTTCATACATTTATATAAGCTTCTATGAGGTAAACTGGCTTTTATCCTTTTTATGTATTACACTGATATATTGCTGGGCCATTTGAAATCTGTGTTCTGGAAAAAAAAGAGGCTTTGAAAATGAATTCATTTTTTCCAGGCAAAAATTTTAAAATGCCCTTTACCGTGACCTTTGATTGACAGTTCCTTGAGGATGACCATTTAAAATCTGTTGAAATTTTATTAAGGGATAATTCTCTATCTTGGCAGGAAATATACCACCTCAGTCATAAGGCTCTAAATTTGACCTCTTTAAGGGCAGGCAAAGTATCCAAAGTGGAGTTGTCCCGTGGTTGGATGTATTTTGTTAATGAAGATAATCCACCCGAAATCAATAGTCTTTGCAAACAAATGCTAAGCACGTGCATGAAGATATTTTCCTGAATTCAGTGAGAGCTAGTATCTATTTAAGGACAGTGACCTTGATAATTGACATTAATAGCACTCAGAAAGTAGCTTTTCTACTGTTAACTGGAGTATAATAATGCATTCCGTATTCAACTTTTTATAATTAAAGCTACATTACTCTATGCATTTCACCCAGATCTATGCAATAGAACTTATTTCCATATGAAAACCATTTAGACTTGCATTGCCAGCTACACATTTTAATTCAACATATTTTCAGAGCAACTTATTTCTTTTAACATTATTCTGAAGTCCCACCGCGTCCATTGGAGCCAAGTTAAATCTGTGTAGGATTGCAGCCTTAATTGCTTTATTTCATGAATACATTAATTTTGACAGAGAACAATTGTTTTCACAAAAATGTGTCAGGTGGTGGGAGTAAGTTAAATACTACTAATATTGTTGTTTAAGAGAGAAACATATTTTTTAAGAAAAAAAAGAGTAGCACATTAATCTGAACTTGTTTAAAATAAATGCTATGGAACAGCAAACAGAGGCATCACCAAATTCCTGAAAATCTTTATATCCAATCCTAAATTGTAAGCCATTAGCTGTCACTGGGATTGAAAAAGTGATGGGGTTACATGGGTGGAAGAGAACGAGTAGCGTGTATTAAACAAGCAATCCCTCATTACTCTGAGATGCAAAGCTGAAGTGATAAATATTTATGAGGTAGCCTCTGTCCAAAAGCCTGAAGATAATAGGAGTGTTTTCTTGGTGATGGTTAAAAAAAAAAAAGGCAGAGCTGAGTAATTTAGAGTAAGTTACAGAGTGAAAAACTTACCCTCTTGAATTGGTGTGCAAGACAAAGAAGAAATGTGGGGGGAACTGCCTCACAACATAAGCTGTCACACCCTCCTCATCTGCCCCAGGGATCTCGTGGAGAATTTGGCACCCCTCCATCCACAAAGAAAACTCTAACTCCCCTTCCCCACCAGACCTGCCTCAATATTCATCCATGCCAGGGAAGACATTTCCATTCACAGCTCCGTTAATACAGAGAACTACTTCAAGTTCGTTAGTCAGTATCGGTTTAAGGTTGCTTTCTTATCTTCAACAGATGACTCACTAGATGAACTACGGTGGGTGAAGCACATGCCCTTGCCAGAAAATATGTTGGGTACCTTAATAAAAAAGTGACTTGAGTAGAGATGGCTACTATGTATAGGTAGTTTTCAACTTACGACCACAACTGAGCCCCAAAATTACGTTGAGAAGTGAGTTTTGCCCCATTTTACGACTTTTCTTGTCGTATTTGTTAAGTGAGTCACTGCAGTTGTTAAATTAGTCACGCTGTTGTTGAGTGAACCTGATTTTCCCATTGACTTTGCTTGTCAGAAGGTCGCAAAGGGGGATCACGTGACCCCCGAGACACTGTAACTGTCATAAATGTGAGTCAGTTGTCAAATGTAAATCACGTGACCATGGGGGATGCTGCAATAGTCATAAGTATGAAAAATGGTCATAAGTCAAGTTTTTTCAGGGCCATTGAAACTTTGAATGACCACTAAGCGAACTGTTGTAAATCAACTGTTGTAAGTAGTACCCTGGCTTCCTTTAAATTTATAGTCTTAATAATGCCATGCTCACAAGTACCAGAGATTTGGAGTTGGGAATAATAATATAAGAGGGAAGGATAAAGCAGTAGATAGAGAGTTCTTCCCTTCCATGCTCTTTTTATGCCTGCTTTTCTCACGCCCATCTAGCATGCTTAACTAGAGATGAACATCTAAGAGGATGTGTTGAGTAGTACAAGATCTTCCCTACCGCTGCCTACAGCTGCTCTTCTCCAAGTTACATCACTAGAGACTTAGCTTCTTCATCCAGAGACACCATCAATCAGACACTGATCTGATTCCAGGCTGGGAAAGCAAAAGTAACATTAGCAGGGATAAAGAACACATGAATTCCAAACCCACAGTCGTTCTTTGACTGAGGTTTATGAGAGCCGTGATTTTCACCCCATCTTGATTTTCGTTGCAATTTCAAAAGGATAGGGCAGAATGGATTTGGAGAGCTGAAATATTCCTCTTCCTTTTCTGATCAACATTTGGATATTGTTGCTTCCACCTCTTCAAGTGTTATTTATGGCTGCATGAATCTTAGGAGCATATCTGGACATGACATTCTGGCTGGAAAACTTGGCATCAGCAATTTGAAATGTGAATTTGTGCTTCCACTAATGACTTTCTGCCCTGCCCACCTGGCTATCTCAACGGTGGCATAATTGCAGGAGGGACTGATAGATGAAAATCAGCTAATTAGTATATATATGTCCCATTCTTTAAATATTTGGAAGCGAAAAGCCACAATAAATGCAAATGCAGTCTAAAGGTGTTAAACATCCATTCTTCTTCATTCATCTGAAGCAATCTTAAATAGCAAAGTTATTTTAAATGGTATCATGTAAGGCAAAGGCACAAACAGTATTTAGGGATGTATTTGAAGGAAGGGGGGGAATCCCATCCAAATTCCAGATTGGATGGATACTGAAACACAGTGGGCCATATGCTGAAAATTCTTAAACCTCAATGGTCAAAATGTGTCTTCAGTCTTTAAGCGTGCAATTCTGATTTTGTGTCTGAACATTTACACTGAAAAGATCAAAGCTAGTAAGACCTGATAGTTTTTAAAATGTGTTATGTGCTATATATGATTCATATTGTTTGACATGTCCTTGGAGAGCTCTCACTTATTTTGCAGCAATGGTACACCAGCTCCATGAACATCGTTTGCACTTGGCTAACAGACCGCATGGACCTTCAGCTTCACATCTATCAACTAAAAACCCTTATTAGAATAGTAAAGGTAAGTTTGCTTAATGTATTTGTGTAACTTGCAAATAGGTTCTGCTCTCAGTCGGAAAGGAAATGAACTCTGCTAATTAAGTCAAAGCTTAAGGTCCCATTTGCACAGGTGGACCTTAGTCTACATCTGCCACATTGAACAAAATCAACATGATATTGACAGAATATTCATCGAAGAGAGTGAAGATGGAGGAAACAGGGCAGGCAATTTTAGCAATTTGTCCATGTGTCAACTTCTCATTTACTCTTCATCTTCACTTCAACTCTCAAGTTAGTCACACTGGGATATTTCCGATACTAGCTTTGGGACCTTGGAAGTCTTCTAGTCCAACCCCCTGTCTGAGGCAGGAGTCCTGATCATCCAGAAGTGTAATATCTTTCACACTAGCGTTATTCTATTCAGTGATGGTAAATCTATTGAGCTTGTCAGGTCAAAAATTTGTAAAATGCCCAATTTGACTCTGCTGACTCTGCTCTCTCTTACCCTGCCTCCCTTCCCCACCTCTCTCTCTCTCTCTCTCTCTCTCTCTCTCACACACACACACACACACACACACGAGAGAGAGAGAGAGAGAGAGAGAGAGAAACAATTCTCTAAAAAAAAACCTCCTCCCATTTAGGCCATTCTGAATAGTGGCATTTGGCAGCAACACTGAGGGTCTTCTTGAAGTAGAGGTCAAGGTCTGCACCCCACACTGCCACTTTAAAAGACTGGCTGGTGCCATTCCCCAAGCCACATAAGCCTTAGGGAATGCTGAGATTGCCCAAGGATCTTCCCTTCACTGCTTCCCTTCAAGTGGTGTTCTCTTTCTGTTGATGAGCCCCTACTCAACAGCGCTCCTGGTCACACAAGGCCTTCATTCTTGAAATGGCTTCAAAAATGCTCTTTTGCAGCCCCTGCAGCCTCCAAAAGCGGCACAAAAGCACACCCTGTTCTTATGCGATTTTTGCCACTTCAGAGACCAAACAAGAGCACACCTCATTCTTTCACAGCCTCCCAAAAAACCAGTGGGAAAAAGGCGTGCTTTTAAGAATAGTTGTTGGGTGTTGGTGAACGCTATCATAAAGGCTGCCATGTCACCCAAAATATCATGGTGGGTCAGCTTCTCCATCACTATTCTAGTTGCTTCCATTTGATCAAACGAAACGGGAGCCAACCTAGAAAGATGGTACTGAAGGGCAGGGACCTATATGAAGATGAACAACTTCCCTGAGTCTCTTCACAAAGTGCTAGATAATCTCCCGTAGCAGAACAGGAAGTATCTCTTAGTCTGCCCCCTTCTATATTTATTTATTTATTTATTATTTATTTTTTAGATTTTTATACCGCCCTTTTCCCGAAGGACTCAGGGCGGTGTACAGCCAAAGATAAAAAACTCAATATATATACAATTAAAACCAAAATTTAAAACAGAGCAAATTACAAAAAAGGCCGACATTAAAAATTTAAAAATTTAAAACCCTAAAACAATAAAACCCCAATTAAAATTAATAAAACTATTAAGCCAGTCCCGCTTGAATAAATAAGTGTGTTTTTAGCTCACGGCAAAAGGTCCGAAGATCAGGCACTTGGCGTAGACCAGGGGGAAGTTCGTTCCAGAGTGTCGGAGCTCCGATAGAGAAGGCTCTGCCCCTGGGGGCCACCAGCCGACATTGTTTGGCGGACAGCACCCTGAGAAGACCCTCTCTGTGAGAGCGTACAGGTCGGTGGGAGGCATAAGGTAACAGCAGGCGGTCCCGTAAGTACCCGGGTCCTAAGCCATGGAGCGCTTTAAAGGTGGTAACCAAAATCTTGAAGCGCACCCGAAAGACTACAGGAAGCCAGTGCAGACTGCGTAGCAGTGGTGTTACGTGGGAGCAACGAGTGGCTCCCGTTACTACTCGCGCAGCCGCATTCTGGACTAACTGCAGCCTCCGGGTGCACCTCAAGGGCAGCCCCATGTAGAGAGCATTGCAATAATCCAACTGAGAAGTGACCAAAGTGTGAGTGACCGTGCATATGTAGAAAGGAAGCAAAAGATACTACCCAAAATTGTTGGGTAGCAATCTTCACTACTGACTTCACTTTCAGGGACTTGAAAGATCCTTAAAAACACATGTCATATCAGTATCGCACCCATAATTAAAATAATTTCTCTTACAATAGATGTTGACAACATTTAAAAAGGGGTTACACACAAAACAAGAAGCTCTCCCTAATGTAGCTGTGGTATGTGTGTGTGTGCGAGAGTGCGGGTATGTGTTGGATGGATGGATGGATGATAATTATTTCAGTGTGAAATCTCAGTGGCTTACATAAAATAATAAGATCTCAGGAGGAGGTAAATACATATTTGATCATTTTTGGTTCCATGTGATATATTTTGCAGATGCGGAGAATTATATACTTTAGAAAAAAAGTCATGAATAAATTACTAAAATGCTTTTTTAATTTTCAAAATAAAAGCAATAGATATTAGCACATTATTATTATGTGTTAGCTTGGGAACATTGAAATACACAGGAAGTGTCTTTTGTACTATTAGACTACGTAATAGCCTCTTTAAAAAAAATAACAGTTTCTCTAGGCATAAGAGAGATGCAAAACACATTGTTAAACCATACATGAATTTAACTAATACTTGTATTTTTATGATGTCATGGAATTCTGGGAAACCAACAAAACCAAAAAACTTCAGAACCCTAGACAAACACTTTGACACCTAAGACAATTCACAGCCCTATTTAGTCTCATAATACTCAAGGAAGGGCTATTAAGTGGAAAGATGGGGCCATTGCTCCTCCTCACAATTTACAGGTAGCCACAACGTTATCAGAGTGATGAAATATACATCACAACAACATCATGGAGCACATTTTGCTCTTCACAAAGTGCTAGATAATCTCCGTAGCAGAACAGGAAGTATCTCTTAGTCTGCCCTTCTATATTTATTTATTTATTTATTATTTATTTTTAGATTTTTTTATACCGCCCTTTTCCCGAAGGACTCAGGGCGGTGTACAGCCAAAAGATAAAAACTCAATATATATACAATTAAAACCAAAATTTAAAACAGAGCATATTACAAAAAGGCCAACATTAAAAATTTAAAAATTTAAAACCCTAAAGCAATAAAACCCCAATTAAAATTAATAAAACTATTAAGCCAGTCCCGCTTGAATAAATAAGTGTGTTTTTAGCTCACGGCAAAAGGTCCGAAGATCAGGCACTTGGCGTAGACCAGGGGGAAGTTCGTTCCAGAGTGTCGGAGCTCCGATAGAGAAGGCTCTGCCCCTGGGGGCCACCAGCCGACATTGTTTGGCGGACAGCACCCTGAGAAGACCCTCTCTGTGAGCGTACAGGTCGGTGGGAGGCATAGGGTAACAGCAGGCGGTCCCGTAAGTACCCGGGTCCTAAGCCATGGAGCGCTCTAAAGGTGGTAACCAAAATCTTGAAGCGCACCCGAAAGACTACAGGAAGCCAGTGCAGACTGCGTAGCAGTGGTGTTACGTGGGAGCAACGAGTGGCTCCCGTACTACTCGCGCAGCCGCATTCTGGACTAACTGCAGCCTCCGGGTGCACCTCAAGGGCAGCCCCATGTAGAGAGCATTGCAATAATCCAACTGAGAAGTGACCAAAGTGTGAGTGACCGTGCATATGTAGAAAGGAAGCAAAAGATACTACCCAAAATTGTTGGGTAGCAATCTTCACTACTGACTTCACTTTCAGGGACTTGAAAGATCCTTAAAAACACATGTCATATCAGTATCGCACCCATAATTAAAATAATTTCTCTTACAATAGATGTTGACAACATTTAAAAAGGGGTTACACACAAAACAAGAAGCTCTCCCTAATGTAGCTGTGGTATGTGTGTGTGTGCGAGAGTGCGGGTATGTGTTGGATGGATGGATGGATGATAATTATTTCAGTGTGAAATCTCAGTGGCTTACATAAAATAATAAGATCTCAGGAGGAGGTAAATACATATTTGATCATTTTTGGTTCCATGTGATATATTTTGCAGATGCGGAGAATTATATACTTTAGAAAAAAGTCATGAATAAATTACTAAAATGCTTTTTTAATTTTCAAAATAAAAGCAATAGGTATTAGCACATTATTATTATGTGTTAGCTTGGGAACATTGAAATACACAGGAAGTGTCTTTTGTACTATTAGACTACGTAATAGCCTCTTTAAAAAAAATAACAGTTTCTCTAGGCATAAGAGAGATGCAAAACACATTGTTAAACCATACATGAATTTAACTAATACTTGTATTTTTATGATGTCATGGAATTCTGGGAAACCAACAAAACCAAAAAACTTCAGAAACCTAGACAAACACTTTGACACCTAAGACAATTCACAGCCCCATTTGGTCTCATAATACTCAAGGAAGGGCTATTAAGTGGAAAGATGGGGCCATTGCTCCTCCTCACAATTTACAGGTAGCCACAACGTTATCAGAGTGATGAAATATACATCACAACAACATCATGGAGCACATTTTGCTCTTTACCTACTTGATATTGTGACAGTATAAAAGAGGCACAGTTGTGTCATGATTTCATAGCACACCTTACCTGCAATCAACCCTGCCATTTCTATGATATTTTTATACAAATGTTTGCCACGCTAGACCTCCGTTTGTTTGATTCACTTCCAGTTTTGGAATGTGAAATGGGAAGACCCTTCCCCATTCCCATATACGTTTCCATAATTTTTATTCCATAATTATCATTATGAAGATTTCCGTGCTGTGTCATACAATACGATCTTCAAAAAGCCATCGTTCAGTCCTCCTGTTGTTTTTCCCCCATTATGGAAACTATTTTCAGAAAATCCTAGGAAATAAGAATTCAGAATAATTGCTATAAGGTATAAGATACTGTCAGAGGTCCCACTCTTTCAGAAGGAAGATCGGTAAATCTATAGAATACAAACTCCAGATAACTGTCAAAATCAAAGATGCATGAAAAACATCCTTTCTTTAAAATTTTCCTCATGAAAGGAAGTTAGACGTATTTAACAACAGTGCCCAAAGGAACTCCTGTTTCATCAATCAAAATGGCTTCCAATCCGATCCAGTTAAGAGCACATAAGAGCATGAGAACAGACTTCTGCTAGTTGACCCTTAAGTCCAAATAATTTTTCTCATAAATGGGTGCAGATAAATCAATTTGTGATCTCTAACAGATACACAGATGTAACAGTAATATATTGTACAGTGTACATCCATTTAAAATTAAGGAACCAAACCTCTCTCTTGGTCTCAATGGGTATTCATACTTAGACATTCAGCACTATCAAATCATTTTACTTCAATTTCTCTATTTCTGCAGAAATGGGTTGAGAAATACTGGGGAATAAATACTATAGGATAGCATCTGTTCCCATTAAAAACAAAAGTGCTTGAAACATATTTGAAAGCATGAAACCTAATTGCTGCTATTTCTGGGTTGGGTTGGGTTGGATGTTTGGTCATGTTTTTCACAACACAAACTTCTTCATCCTAGAAAACATACAGAGATTTCCGATTGCAAGGAGTTCTGGATTCTACTTTGAATAGTAAAACCTATGATACAGTCCGAAACCGGCTGACTGTAGAAGAAGCCACAGCCTCAGTAAGTGAAGGTGGAGGACTGCAAGGGATCACCATGAAAGACAGCGATGAAGAAGATGAAGAGGATGATTAGCTCTCCAGATTTAGAGTCCCCCAACCTGGATGTAGCCTGGAAACCAGTGCATGTAATCTAGTCGGTTATTCAATTAGCCACATTAGGAAATTTTCTGTCTGCTCTAAACGCCCATGGAAAATCTACCAATAAAACTCCCATTTTAGCTGTGTGGTTCTTAAGACTTAGCACCTCTGTTTCGATTCATTGAGTTTCCTGATTTCATATCTCTATGTTTATAAGCAATATGGAGCACCATTGTTTAAAACAGTTAATTGAAAATAAATCTGCATAGAAAACATACTAGGTGTGTCCCTATAATAATTAAAGTATAAATGACGCTTCATTAATGTACGTATATACATTGATGGTAAATTGTTGTGAAGACAAGTGAAACAAGTTCTTTCATATGTTTGTTTCTCTTCTATGGATGCCAACTGCTTCGAAACAGAGTAAGGCTACTACTACTACGAGACACCTATTTTGTACATTTGGGGGAGGAGGAACATACACCAGAAGTTGGGATTATTCCTGTTTATTGTACCCAAGCACTTTTCTTCCAAAATATACAGCTAACTTTGTAGAAGTGACTGGCCATTGGAATCTTAGTCATTCAACTACAGAATAAGCTGATCTTGGGCTGATCTTGATCACGTTGTCCACCTTATGATTCTGAGCAGTTGCTTTATGTCAGCGTCTTGCCCCACTCAATGTTACATTTTGTTCAGAGTTCCAATAACTGTGTTTGTAAAAAGGACAACTTTAATTACAACCTTAGACTATACAGATGTGTTTATAATAATGAGGACGCTATAATAACAATAATAATGAATGACGATTTCTTTTCGTAGACTGTATCCATAATTTAAATCTCCTTTTGTTTTCATAATGGTTTTTATATCTTGTCATGTACATTGTATTTGGATCAGTAACGTGCATGTCCTTGCGTTTCTCCCCCTTTCCAAGAGCTTTTATTTTTTGTGTAATAAAGTGGATTCATCTTGCTTTTTTGCCTTATACAAGCCGACAGTTGTAAAAGTGTGGGGACTGTGGCTTTTCAATAAATAACTGTTCAGATGTCCTACTCATAAAACACTGGAGTCTTTTTATGTCTGCCTTAGGAAGAAGAAGAAGAAGAAGAAAACCACTAAAAGATTAGTCAATTTAACAAGAATCCATGTAAGAGCTCCTGTCTTCTAGAATAAAGGAATTTTCTTTTCATCTGGGTGGTTTTTTTAAAAAAAATAGTTTGTGAATTGAGGGGCTCCTCTTCCAATATGCTCTCTGAAGCAAATGCAAACTTCAAGGTCCACCGCCTTCCAAAGAAGCACCAATGGACTCAAGGAATCAGGCTGGGGAGGATGTTCTCAGACAGATGGTTCTCCAAGGCCACCAATCAGAAGGCCCCGTTCAATCTTTCTTCATGGATTCTCTGTAAAAAAAAAAAAAAAAGCTGGAAGCCATGAGGGAAAAACCTGGAAAATTTACCAATGGGAGGTAACATAGGCTGTGAATGAGGCAGAACAATTACCCAGGAAGGCCTTTCACGCATAATGAAGCAGGTTAGGAGACCAGCCAGACTGTGGTTGTAGAGTACAGGTACAATCACAACTGACCCCTAAATTTCTGTTGCTAAGTGAGACAGTTATTGTGAGTTTTGTCCCATTTTAAGACCGTTCATGCGATAGTGGTTAAATTGAATCGCTGCAGTTGTTGACATTTAGTTTTGGAGAACACACATGGTCATTTGCAACTTCTCTGATCACATCTGGATATATATTCCCTACAACAGGATTGTCAAACACAAGGCCCGGGGGCCGGATCCAGCCCATGGGGTGCTTAGATCTGGCCCGTGGGGCCACCCTGGAAACAGCAAAGGACCAGCCCATACTGCCTCTGCCAGTGAAAACGGAACTTAGAAGGGCTGCGGGTAGAGGATTGCAGGAAACCATCGCAACCTAAAAAGGTGCTTGGGAGGGCTGTGGGTGGCCCTCCCGAGCTCTGTTTTTGCTGGCAGAGAGTTGCAGGAGGCCGTCGCAGCTGAAAACAGAGCTTGGGAGTTCATTTTCTCTGGCAGAGCACTTGGGCCACCACAGGTGCCCCCCAATACGAGTGACGTCAAGCTGGCCATACCCACTCCGGCCCTCCAAGGTCAAACACAACCCTGATGCGGCCCTCAATGAAATTGAGTTTGACACCCCTGCACTACAAAGTTCTGTGAACTGCCCCTGCAAATATTCCAGATGCCCTCAATCTTTTTCATCTGGTTAATCAATTGATTGATTCCATTTTTTAACCAACTACAGTCAACAGACGCATAGTAAGGTATAATTATAACACCTATAGGACTTTGGGGGTACAATCATACATCCAAAAAAGATGTCAATCTATTAAAACAAAAATCATTTTAAAAGCCCAAAAAGTAAGCAATAAAAAATAAAACAGAGGCTAAGAAAGAAAGGCCCTCTTAAATACTTCATTTTTTCATAATTTCCTTAAGCCTGTTAAGGAAAGGGCAGAATTAATTAGTTTGCATTCACGGGCATTGGTTAATGGGCTGATTGGATGCTAAGAGGCTAGGAGGCAACTAAACATTAATAGACATTATATACCAGTGATTTTTCTTAAGCGTAGTTGGCATTTAGTAGATTCTATGCCCAGTGCTGCATTGGAAATCAGTCATCAAATGTAGTGGCTATGAGAAATGCAATATTTGGTTATTTTTCAGACCCCTAAACCAGGGGTGTCAAATGCAATTTCATTAAGGGCTGCATCGTGGTTGTGTTTTACAACCGGAGGGCCTGGGGGTCTGGGTGTGACCATGGTGGGTGTGGCCGAGGTGGGTGTGGCCATGGTGGGCATGACTTGGGACTGCACCTCCGGACACACGGTTTTTATATACTTATAAAAATAGGTGTACATTTCTGTGATTTTGTTTTTTTAATAGTTACTTGATCTACTTGCTCACCTTATGAGAGAGAGATCAAGATCAAGAAGCTGACTCAATATAGTAGCAGAATCCTGCAAGCCTGAAAGATAATATATTTTACCTTTCCTCCCTTTTATAACCTTCTGATTCAAGGACGGCTTCCTGCAGCATTCTGGAGGCTTCATTTTGGGCCTGGAAGGCGTCCTGCAGCATTCTGGTGGCCAAAACCGGTTGCCGGGGGGGGCGCATGCGGCCCCTTGCATCCCATTGTTGCTAGCAGAGGCTGGTCCTTTGCTATTACTAGTCCAGCCCCGTGGGCCAAATGTAAGCACCCCGCAGACCGGATCTAGCTCGCAGACCTTGAGTTTAACACTCCTGCCTTAAACCACTGCTGGCTTCAAAATAGTAATGTAATATTTCAGCAATAGAGATATAGAGAAACTCAGAAAACCAAAAGACGTCTCAGATGCAGTTCCTACAAATCAGGAAACCACAGGGTATGCTTTAAAAAAAAGTCAAGATGGGAGCCATAATAGTCTGATCAAAGCTCCACCCATTATTTTTTTTATATGAATCACATCTGGAAGTGTGAAGGGCTACTTGAAGCCGGTACAAATATACATCCACTTTGCCCATCTAACATTGTTCTGACTGCCCATAGCTCTTGAGAGTGACTGTGGGAAGAAAGCAGAGGAGGTGCAAAGAAGCAGCACAGCAGAGATATAAGAATAATATCAGAGAGGCCTTAATTAATTCACTATCAATCTGGCTGGGAATGTACTCTTCAGAGGTTTCAAGATTGTGCTTTAGCATTAAACAGACTTTTCTGAAATCTGTGTGGTACTGGCTTCTTTACTAGCTATGCAGGGCTTAACAATCCTTTATCTTCTCCATCAATTTCTATCTGCTCTTTTCATCAGGAGACACCCAACAACAACCAGCCCTATCATTAGGCTGGACCCCTAGGTTGAGCCTAATAGAAATAACACTCAGGCTTATATACTGCTTCATAGTGCTTTACAGCCCTCTCTAAGCGGTTTACAGAGTCAGCCTATTGCCCCCAACAATTTGGGTCTTCATTTTACCCACCTTGGAAGGATGGAAGGCTGAGTTAACCTTGAGCCTGCTAAAATTTGAACTGCCAAATTGCAGGCAGCCAGCAGGCAGCAGAAGTAGCCTGCAGTACTGCACTCTAACCACTGTGCCACCTAGGCTCATGATTCAACCCATCACAAGACCCATCACAAGACCTTCACCTGACGTGACGTCCCCATCAAAAGTCCTACTGACCACACCATGCCCTTACAAACAGAGGAACACTGACACTGACATCCCCTAAACTCCACTGAAGATGTTACCTCGCCTGATAATGAAACATTTGGAAACTAACCCACAAGCTCAAAGAACAAACCTCCACCCTCATCCTACAGCCAAGCTACAGATATTCGCCAACATCGCAAGCCATCCCTATGATTAGGCTCAACCCCTAGGCAGAAATAAGAACTACAGGTGACCCCCCTCTATGATCTCACAATGGCCATTCCTCAAAATGAATTAGGAAACCTAGAAAGGCCACTGGGACTCATCACAAATCATGAGTTCTTGTGCATTCAACATAAGTACAATTCTTCATCATCATCATTTTAGCCATTGTCAACCCACTATGGATGAAGGCCTCTTCCACATCTTTCCAATCAATACAGTCCTGAGCTTTCTTTTCTAATTAGGCCTGCAACACTTGCTAACATCATTGATACATCTTGTTTTAGGTCTCTTTTGTGGATGCTTTTTATCAAGTGAGATCCATTCTATGACTGCCTTGGTCCATCTGCCATTAGTTCTTTTTGCTATATGAAATTTCCATTTCAATTCTTTCACTCTCTTGAACATACTGTACACTTTTGTTTGTTCTCTAAGCCAAGTGCAGGTCTTTCTATCTTGTCTTGTAATGCCGAGCATCTATCTTTCCATGGCGCTTTGTGCCACCCGTAGCTTTTGTATTGATTGTGAGGTTAGTGTCCATGTCTTACCAGGCATATGTTAGAGTAGTACAATTATTTGGTTCCCGTTCCTTTCTTACAAGCTGACCATACCCTGCCTCTCCTAGAATCTCTTCAAAGGCTGCCAATTAGTTACAGTTGTAAACTGGCAAATGAAAAGCAAATCAGATTTAATTAATTGGATATGGTTGGACAGGCCCTTCATTTACTGTACAGCTAAAATTACTCTACTATTCTATTTTTTTTTCCAGTGGAAAATGTGGCTGCTGCCCCATTACTCAAAGACCAACTACTGCTCTCAGTTATTTGTTTGTTTGTTTATTAAATGTATATGCCACCCATTTCACTGTCAAGTGACTCTGGAATGCTTACATCGTAAAAATGGAAATATAAAATATTCAAACACGGAACATTAAAAGTTAACAAAACGTAAGTCGAGCCTGCTTCCAAATTGCCTGACTGATTTCTCTTCCTCCCCCAGATCCTTACTAAAAATATTCCAGAGAACGCGGAAGTTTTGACTACCCTCAGATAAATTAAGGAAATCACACTCGTTAGCTCAGTACGCTTGGAATGAAGATATTGTCCCTTTTGGTGCAACATGTTTACATTTTTCAGGTTGTCAAAACCTGGAGGGTAGAAAAATTGGATTATCTTTTTAAAAAACAAAAAAAACCCTGGTTCTCTCTTCTACTGCTGGTACTGGAGGACTTCCACTTTGAAATCCTGCTGAGCCTCACACAAATGGCAGTAGTGCCATGCTTAGCTCTGTCAAAATCTCTTTCATCTTCTGAAAGTTGCGTTAAGCTTGCTTTCTTCAACGGCATTAATTCATGGGACATGGAGATTGGAAATGCAAGCAAATTGACACATGTCACCATTTATTAATCCAATTTGTTTCAAAAGTCCAGCAGCAGCCGTGCTCTCTGCTGCACAAAGGGTGCTGCTTGGCCTAAAGGATCTGGGTAGCATAGGAGGCCACTCTGTTGTCACCTTAGTGGCACACATAGACACTTAATTTCCCCCCCCACTTTAAATTAGAATTTTATGCTCCTTATTTTCAGTTCAAATGTCAGGCCTGAAGCTGACCTGGCTGGGGCTGGTCCCTTTTCATAGGAGCGTTGATTTCTATTGTGGGTTATCTTCATCTGGCTTCAGGCTGACACAGTTTGAGGGGGAAGAGCAGGGATAGGTGGAGTATTGCAGCCAAACAACATAGTGATCTCATGATCAGAGACATTCTAATGGCCGGCTGGCCAGAGGAGGAGAGAATTCACCAAGCAACCAGCTGGTATCCTGATTGGACAATGTGATTAATTGTTTTGAGATAACAAGAAATTTTTACTTTTAATGGGGTGGAAAGCATGGGAAGCTTCAGTACTGGCTTTCCACCAGTTTGTCCCAAGATAATATATCTAACCATTCTTTAAGGAAATGGGCTGCCTCGGAGTTCTGTTTGCAATGGGTACATTAATCAGAGCCTGATGTTAAGCCAGTACTCCTAAATTCTTCACTCCAACTAGAGCAGTGCTTCTCAAATAGTGGGGCGCGCCCCCCAGGGGGGGCGCGAGGCTCCGTAAAGGGGGGCGCGTTTCCTCATCTCCCACCGTAGTCACAGTGAAGCCAAGCGCTACATACGCCTCGTCATATTTTCGCGGGGGGCGCGAAAAATGTTTTCTTCTTCCTAGGGGGGCATGACAGAAAATAATTGAGAAGCACTGAACTAGAGCCACTTTCCGGGGTTCTGAACCCACCTGGTTTACCCAGGGAGCAGGAAGACTTGGGGAAGAAAGAAGAATGGAGGAGGAGGGGGACGAACCGGACAGTTACTGTGGGGACTGCCTGGAGAAGCAGTAGGCCCCCACGAATGTCTGGTGGCTGGCTGAACCGGCAGCAGAGAGCACTCAGCTGGCAGAGACACGGCCTGTGCCCAGCGTCCAAGCACTGGCCCCTGGGAGCCTGTGCCAGGTGGAGGGGGATGCCAGGCACCAAAGTTCATCCCGAGGACCAGCGTAAGACTTACTGGACATGACATGGAAGAGACTGGTTGCTGCCACCATCCGGGGGAGAGCGTGGGGCCCATCAAATCTGGATGAGTCAAGGTCGCGGGGTTTCCAGGCAACCATGCGATCAGAGCCTGGAAAACGTCCCATGGGGCCTTAGCAGGGTGAACCTCAATAGCCCGAGGCCGCAGCTGAGCTCTAAGAAGCTTGGCCCAAAGTTCGTAGGACCATTCCCTATAGTGAAAGTAATCAACCTGGTTACTGTACAACTTCAACTTCCCTGGCTACTGGGGAGAGTGCATCCAGCCTTCCACGGTAGTCTGTTGAAGCCCGCAAGTCCAACCAGTAGACTGGGCACCACCCAAGCCTGACTTACAACCAGTTCTTGCATTTAAGACCTGCTGCAACAGCCCCATGGTTGCATGATCAAAATTTGGGCAGTTGACAATTGGCATGTATTTACAATAGTTGCAGTGTCCAGGGTCACATGATTGCCCTTTGCCTTTCCCAGTGGGAAAGTAAAGTCAATGGGGGAACCCAGATTCGGTTAATGACTGCAGCAAAAAAAAGTTGTAAAATAAGGTGCCGCTCACTTAATGCCTACTTAGTAATGGAAATCCCAATCCCAATTGTGGTCATAAGTGGAGAATGGCCTGTAAAAAGGGGGACAGAGGGCAAAGTCTGACATTTGTAATCATCTTATATCTATTTCAATCACAATAGACCTGGAAGTGACCTTGGAGGTCTTCTAGTCCAGCTCTATGCTCAAGCAGGAAACCTGATACAATTTCAGATAGGTGGCTGTCCAGTCTTTTCTTTAAAATCTCCAATAATGAAGCACCTATGACTTCTGGAGGCAAGTTGTTCCACTAGTTAATTGTCCTCACTGTTAGGAAGTTTCTCCTTAATTCCAAGTTGATTAGTTTCCATCCATTGTTTCTTGTCTTGCCTTCTGGTTAGGGGTGAAATGCTCCCGGTTCGGACCGGACACCACCACCGCCCATGCCCCCCCAATGCCCGATCGCCCGCTTCCCCACTTGCCGCTTCTTTTTAAAAATGCTTTTAAAAAGTAAAAAAAAAACAACAAGCTCTGAACCACACGATCATCAGAGCTTTTTTTTTTACTTTTAAAAGCATTGTAAAAGCATTCGACTGAGTAGGTTGTAAAAAAGAAGCTTTTAAAAGTAAAAAAAAAAAGATCGTGCGCCACAGCTGATCATCCCCCCCTGCTCACTGTTTTACTTACCCCATGCCTCCTTTTGGTGTGCACTGCACACGTGCGTGTGCACCTTGCATTTGGTGCATGGTGCACAGTGCACATGCTCAGCCAGCAAACTGGTAGTAAATCGGTTCAGATTTCACAACTGCTTCTGGTGCTTTGGAAAATAAGTTGACCTCTCTTTGTGACAGCCCCTCAAATACTGGAATATCATGGACTATCATGTGATATATAAATGGACTATCATGTGATGCCTAGTCTTTCTTTTCTCTAGACTGGCCATACCCAATTTTTGCAACCCTTCTTCATATGTTTTTGCCTCCAAGCCCTTAATCGTCTTAGTTGATCTTCTTGGCTCTTTTTACAAAGTCCCAACAACATTTTTGTAATGTGATCAAAACTGGATGCAATATTCCAGGTATAGTCTTACTAACGATTTATAAAGCAGTATCAATACTTTAGGGACGCGGTAGCTCAGAGGCTAAGACGCTGAGCTTGTCGATCGAAAGGTCGGCAGTTCAGTGGTTCGAATCTCTAGTGCTGCCATGTAACGAGGTGAGCTCCCGTTACTTGTCCCAGCTTCTGCCAACCTAGCAGTTCGAAAGCATGTAAAAAATGCAAGTAGAAAAACAGGGACCACCTTTGATAGGAAGGTAACAGCGTTCTTTGAGCCTTTTCTATTTAGTCATGCCAGCCACATAACCACGGAGACGTCTTCGGACAGCGCTGGCTCTTCGGCTTTGAAACGGACATGAGCACTGCCCCCTAGAGTCAGGAATGACTAGCACATACGTGCAAGGGGAACCTTTAACTTTACCTATTAATACTTTGTGCGAGTCTGATTCTATGCCTCTGTTTATACAACCAAGGACTCTATTAGCTTTTTTTGTTGCTGCCACACACTGCTAGCTCATGTTTAAGTGATCATCCACCAGGACTCCAAGGTCCCTCTCACAGTTACTGCTCTTGAGCCAGGTTTCATCTAATCTGTAGCTGTACCTTTGGTTTTTCCTACCTAGGTGTAAAACTTTTCTCCAGATTAAATTTCATGTTGTTGGATAGGGTCCATTGTTCAAATCTGTCAAGATCTTTTTGGATCCTGAGCTTGTCTTCTGGGGTGTTGGCTATACCTGCCAGCTTAGTGTCATCTGCAAAATTGATGAGTTCCCCTTCTGCCTGTTACTTCCTTGCCATCTTCTCTCTTTAGTGGACCAACTGTTTCCTTGACTTTTTTCTTGTTATTTATATGTTGAAAGAAACTTTTTTTATTATTATCCTTGACTTTTGTTGCCAGTCTTTGTTCATTCTGAGCTTTTGCTTTCCTGACTTCATCTTTACAGATTCAAACTATCTGCTGATATTTTGCCTTAATTGCATGTCCTTCTTTCCATTTTTTGTACTTATCCTTCTTGACTTTCAGTTCATCAGAGAGATCTTTGTACAACCATGCTGGTTTCTTCTTAGATTTTTTTCTTTTTCAGTGATATTGTGTTGGACTAGGCTTTTATGATCATATTTTTCAGTATTTCCAACACTTCTTGAGTTGTTTTAGCCTTTTGGATTTTTATCCATGAATTTTTCTTAGGCTCTCTCTGAGATTGTTAAAATCGGCCCTTTTAATATTGGTTGGATCTTTAGTCAGTCTGTTAGAATCTAGAGAAGAAGGTGGATGATAACATTCATTCATTCATCCCTGTGAATGCTAACAATGTATAAGACATGGAGAAGTTATTTTTCTGACATTCCCTTATTGTTAATATTGTTCTCTGAAGTTATTTTTAAATACATTGCTTTATCCCAGAAAATGACAATGGCACACCATCTCTTTATCGTGCCAAAAAGCTATAAGCAATCCTCCCTGAAGTTAAGAGAAGACAGGAGACAACTCTTGCTATGAATCAAAAAAATGCCAAAAACGACAGCTCTGTGCATGCATCTTTTCCTGCAGAGAGAGACAATAGAACAATGCCATAATTTCAACCAGCAAATGCTCAGTCTTACATATAGGAAAAAAGAACCCAAAAACTAAGTACATACTAGATGGACATTACCTTACAGATGACCCCCATCCCGTTAAAGACCTTGGAGTTTTCATGTCAAATGATCTAAGTGCCAAAGCCCACTGCAACTACATAGCAAAAAAAGCTCTAAGAGTTGTAAACCTAATTTTGCGTAGCTTCTTTTCCAAAAACACCACACTACTAACCAGAGCATATAAAACATTTGCTAGACCAATTCTAGAATACAGCTCGCCTGTTTGGAACCCTCACCACATCTCTGACATCAATACAATTGAGCGTGTCCAGAAATATTTTACAAGAAGAGTTCTCCATTCCTCTGAAAACAACAAAATACCTTATCCCACCAGACTTGAAATCCTAGGCTTAGAAAACTTGGAACTCCGTCGCCTTCGACAAGACCTAAGTTTAACTCACAGAATCATCTATTGTAATGTCCTTCCTGTCAAAGACTACTTCAGCTTTAATTGCAATAATACAAGGGCAACCAATAGATTTAAACTTAATGTTAACCGCTTTAATCTAGATTGCAGAAAATATGACTTCTGCAACAGAATCATCAGTGCTTGGAATACTCTACCTGACTCTGTGGTCTCTTCCCATAATCCTAAAAGCTTTAACCAAAAACTTTCTACTATTGACCTCACCCCATCCTAAGAGGACCATAAGGGGCGTGCATAAGCGCACAAACGTGCCTACCGTTCCTGTCCTATTGTTTTTCTTTTCTTCTTCCTATATATGTTTATATGTTTATATACTATATAATCTTTTTGTATGATGTTGTGACAAAATAAATAAATAAATAAATAAATTATAAGTTTAATTGTACTTTCAACCTGCGTCTACTTTTTCCCATTACAGGAGGAAGGAACAAAACTATACCTTGGCCTCCTAACAAGCCATATTAATTAAATTAAAATTTAAACCAAAAGAATTTTTTTCCAAAGATTCCATTACCCGGCAATATTGATATGATTTCAAGTCTTGGCCCTGCCAGTAAAGCTGAGAAGAATCTTTGAAGTACCGGTAGCTAATCCAAAACTCTGATCAAAAAGATACACCATTCATGAATTGCTCTCCCCTAGTTGAGGAATTCTGGGAGTTGAAGTCCCACATATCTTGTTGCCAAGGTTGAAAAAAACTGATATAGGATGTTTGGATCAATGAACTGCATTCAGAAAATAAATACTTACTTCCAAGAAGCAGACAGTCCAGCCAAAATGAAATTTTGCAAAGGAGCAGTGTGTGCAGCAGCGTCTTCATGGGAAGAAATCCAATGTAACATGCAATACTGAGAATGTGCATTCCGTCTGCATTGCATAAGAACCTGGCCTTTGGTATTAACACAATCAAACTATTTTTATTTTATTTTATTTATTTTGTCACAACAGTATATGTAAGCATAAGCATGAAGTAACTATATAATATATAAGCATATATATGAGTATAAGTATGTAATAACTATATAAATTGGATATAATGAAAGGAAACAGTAGGACAGGAACGGTAGGCATGTTTGTGCTCTTATGCACGCCCCTTAAAGACCTCTATCTATCTATCTATCTATCTATCTATCTATCTATCCATCTATCTAACTATATATATATACATATACATATATCTAGAATCTCTCTCTGATGTCTTCCTGCTGCTTGCGATGAATTTATTGCCTTTGCTATTTAAATTCTGGAGATAAATTGTTTCTGCTTTAGCAGCAAACTGATATGCAGCTTGGTTGCATATCTGAGGAAAAGTAGATTTTAATGAAGTATTTGAGAGAAATTATGGGAGAAGAGCAGGCTGAGCAGGAGGGTGGGGTTAAATGTGTCATCAGTTTGGCATCCTAGCACTCCCACAAGAGACCCACCCCACCTCGATGAATTCTGTTGACCCTTATCTATTGCCAATGTAGCTTTGACCCTTAGTTGACCAAAGTCTTGTGTATAGGTAATAATAATAAACTTTTCTGTGCTTTGAACTCAATGAATACTCCTAATTATTTGGCAGAATATAGAATATCTGACAGAAATATATAGAAAGGGACATAATGGCATACCCCCAATTGTCTTTTTTACTTGATGGGTTGGATTTGAGATCCCAAGATTCCTAGCATGCCCACAATAAATAGTAAAAGAGTCTGATTTCTGTTGAGAACAAAAATAAGAAAATTATTTTAAGACAAGTCTACAAGGTCAAAATGCTGATTAATTTATGAAGTTTTCAGTTCTTTGTGCCATAACTAAACTCTCATAATCAAATATAAATGCCTATATTGTCAAGCACTGGGGAAATCAGGAGATTCAGACAGTTCAAATGAGTATAAAGATTTATTGCAAGCTTAAGTTCTCTACAAGAATGTGACCAACTAATAGTCAAGGTTAATACACGGGAGATAAGAGAGGTATTCAAGGTGGGCTGGACTTAGCATATTTTTTGGAGTGTGAGACACACCGGAGTATAAGACGCAGTTTAGTTTTTGGGGAGGAAAATAGGGGGTAAAATCTGCCTACCAGGTATTCATCTGACTAGCGTCTTCAGTCTGGTCAACTTCAGCACATTAGTTTGCTGGTTTTGAGCGCACTTGGGGATAAAAAACAGCTTCTAAAACAGAACTGATCTTTGGAAAGAGAAGCAATGAGAAAAGCAGGCAAAGGATGGAGATCGCTTCACTTGCTAGCACTTCATTAGGACTGAAAAAAGCTTCTAAAACACAGCTAAGAGTCAAAGAGAGCAGGCAAAGCATGGAGATCGCTTCGCTTGCTAGTGCTTCATTAGGGCTGAAAAAAAGCTTCTAAAGCACAGCTGAGAGTTGGAGAAAACAGGCAAAGCACGGAAGATCACTTCATTCACTAGCACCTTGTTAGAGCTGAAAAAAAGCTTCAAAAAAGCTACATTCAGAGTATAAGACACACCCAAATTTTCAGCCTCTTTTGGGGGGGAAGTGTGTCTTATACTCCAAAAAATATGGTAGATCTCTTGCTGCTACACAGGGACTCATGACTTATGATGCATTTCACCCTTCCATTGGACTCAGCCTGGTCATCTCCTATATATATTTGCCTATATAAATACTTGTCCCCCAGTCTTAATTTCATAATTGATGTGTTATATTTTTTATTCATTTCAATTCATTTTTAATTCATCTTCCAGATAAGCATTACAGTAGTAGTGAGTCTCATCCTCCATCCTTTCTCTTTTTATGATTTGAGACTCTAAATCAGCATTTGCTGTAATAACAGAAATTTTGTGGGAAATGAAAT